>NC_057806.1:302644953-302647400 GCF_018294505.1 Triticum aestivum | reverse complement strand
GGGCCCCCGCGGCCCGTTCGCCGCCCCGCGCCGCCTGGGCGCCCCGCTGCTCGAGCGCCGCCTCCCTCCTCGCGGCCGGCCACCCGGGGCCATCGGCGCCGCCGCCCGCCATCATCGCCGGCCGGCGCCTCGCGCCGCGACCCCGCCGTCCGCCGGCGCGCCCGCCGCCGCCCGACCCCGCCGCGGCCACCGCCGAGCGCCGCCACCGTCGTCCCCGCCTCCTCGTCGTCCGGCCACTCCGGCGACCTCCTCCGACGTCATCCCCGCTGCCGTTCTACAGTGCTCCGGTCGCCTCGATTTCCGTGCGTGAGATCTAGATCCAAAAAAACCCTAGGTCAAATTCGTCTAAGTCCCAGAAATTTCAGTACAAGTGCACATGTTCATGACCCCGTAACTTTGCATCCGTAGCTCCGATTCATGCATATATCATATCAAAATGTTCATCTCAGAGAGTACATCATTTAATTCCATTGCATCATTTTCATTTGAGTTCATCTTGATGCCCGAAATGCCGTTAGAAGAGGGCTACTTGAGTTATTTGTCAGATCTGCTACTTCATTTAGCTTTTTGTCATTTTTGCCACGATTAATGTGTGCATGCTATGCCCTGATGCTCTACATATGTTTTGTTAAGGGATTTGTAATCTTTCCAGAGGTGCAACCCATGTATTTTTGTGATGTGTGTGTGGACTAGTGCAAGCTTGCAAAGTGGTGCACTTGGTAAATCTGTTTTTCAGAGACTTAGTATTTTCACTAAGTCATGGATCTGTTTATCTCATGATGCCATATGTTCATGTTGTTTCCTAGTGATCCGTGCCTCTTTTGAGGATGATCAGTAAGGATGTTTTGTTAATATTGTACTGCTCTATCCATCCATATCTTTGTTTGCAATTATGGAGCACCCTAGCTTGAGTCAATCGAGCTCTACTTTTGCTACTTTGTGAATCTGGGCAGATTGTCAACTTGTTTGCAATTTTGCCGATGATGTTGTAGTTGATCCGTGCATGCTATGCTATTGTTCTTGCCATGTATAGCTTGCATTTTGTGCCTTATTTATGGATGTATGATTGTCTTGCCATGACTTGCACCTTAGTGAGTGCATCGAGCTCGTAAACAAGCCTACTTGAGTTATGTTTCAGCATGTGTCAGTTTTCACTAAGTATGAAAACTGATTATGTTTTTGCTATGTTCACATGCTTGCAATTGTATTTTTTGATCCCTTTTGGCTCAAGGTCACTAAGGGACTTTTGTTAAGCTCTTTGAGTAGCTCCATGCCATGCTTTACTTTTCCATGTTCAGGTCCTGTAGCATGTAGTTTTGTTGCTCCGAAGAGGGCTACCTGATCTGAAATTCCAGACAAGTGTTGATTTCACAAAGTCTGAGATCTGCTTGTCATATGCATTTTTGCCATGCTTGTTTGAACCTATTAATGGATGAATTGGCCGTAGCTCAGTGCTAGACTTTTGTTAAGCATCTTGCATGAATCCCTTCCATGTATTTTGTTGTCATGTTTGGTTGCTGTAGCTTGTTCATTTCATTGCTTTTAGGTGGCTACTTGCTGTAAATCGCAGACCGGTGTCATATTTGAATCGCTTGCCATTTCCAAACCGTAACTCCGATTCCGGCGTTCTTTATATCGTTTTCAAGCGATTTCCTCTCATCTTTCCAGTGGTACACTTAGATTTCCATGTTGAGGCCAGGTTCATGCATTTCCTGTCATATCTTGCATTTTGCATACCGCCTCGCATCCCGCATAGCATATCATCATTGCATCATATTGCTTGATCCGTGCACGTGGTTGATTGTATCCTTGTTGCTTGTTTGTCTTGTTTGGGTAGAGACGGGAGATGAGTTCGCTAACAAGGAGCCCGTTTAGTTTTCTTTCGAGGATCCAGTCAACTCTGACAACTGTGCAGGCAAGATGATCATACCCTCGAAATCACTACTATCTTTGCTATGCTAGTTTGCTCGCTCTTTTGCTATGCCAATGCTACGATGCCCACCACTTGCTTGCAAGCCTCCCATATTGCCATGTCAAACCTCTAACCCACCATGTCCTAGCAAACCGTTGATTGGCTATGTTACCACTTTGCTCAGCCCCTCTTATAGCGTTGCTAGTTGGAGGTGAAGATTGGAGGTCGTTCCTTGTTGGAACATTTATTTACTTGTTGGGATATCATTATATTGCTATGTTATCTTAACGCATCTATATACTTGGTAAAGGGTGGAAGGCTCGGCCTCTCGCCTAGTGTTTTGTTCCACTCTTACCGCCCTAGTTTCCGTCATATCGGTGTTATGTTCCTGGATTTTGCGTCACTTACGCGGTTGGGTTATAATGGGAACCCCTTGATAGTTCGCCTTGATTAAAGCTTTTCCAGCAATTCCCAACCTTGGTTTTACCATTTGCCACCTAGCCTTTTCTTTCCCTTGGGTTCTACAGACTCAAGG
>NC_057806.1:302637570-302644657 GCF_018294505.1 Triticum aestivum | reverse complement strand
ACTCGAGGGTTGGTTTTACTTGAAGCTTGACCTATCTGAGTGTGCCCTGAGAAAGAGATATGTGCAGCTCCTATCGGGATTTGTCGGCACATTCGGGCGGTGTTCCTGGTCTTGTTTTAACCTGTCGAAGTGTCTTGAAGAACCGAGATACCGAGTCTGATCGGAACGTCTTGGGAGGAGGTTTATTCCTTCGTTGACCGTGAGAGCTTGTCATGGGCTAAGTTGGGACTCCCCTGCAGGGATTTGAACTTTCGAAAGCCGTGCCCACGGTTATGGGCAGATGGGAGTTTGTTAATGTCCGGTTGTAGATAACTTGAACCTTAACTTAATTAAAATGAATCAACTGAGTGTGTTACCGTGATGGCCTCTTCTCTGCGGAGTCCGGGAAGTGGACACGATGTTGGAGTAATGTTTGCGCAGGTGGTTCTCTAGTTTCTCGCTCGCGCTTTGCCTCCTATTCTCGCTCTCTTTTGCGTATAAGCTAGCCACCATACTTGCTAGTCGCTTGCTGCAGCTCCACTCATATTTTACCTTGCCTTACCTATAAGCTTAAATAGTCTTGATCGCGAGGGTGCGAGATTGCTGAGTCCCTGTGGCTCACAGATTACTATTACACCAGATGCAGGGCCTGATGATTCCGCTCCAGGAGACGCGTTTGATCTCAAGTGGGAGTTCGACGAAGACTCTCAATGTTACTATGTTTCCTTTCCCGATGATCAGTAGTGGTGCCCAGTTGGGGGTGAACGGGACCGTGTCGCATGTCGGGTTATCTTTTATTTTGGCGCCGTAGTCGGGCCATGAGTGTTTGGATGATGTAATGTTATTTATGTACTTGATTAACGTGGCGAGTGTAAGCCAACTATGTTATCTCCCCTTTATTATTCATATTACATGGGATGTTGTGAAGATTGCCTAACTTGCGACATATGCCTTCAATGCGATTATGCCTCTAAGTCGTGCCTCGACACGTGGGAGATATAGTCGCATCGAGGGTGTTATAAGTTGGTATCAGAGCCTTCCCCGACCTTAGGAGCCCCATTGCTTGATCGTTTTTAGCGGCCGAGTTGTGTCTAGAAAAATGTTTTGAGTCATTTAGGAATTATATATCGGAGAGTTTAGGAATTCTTTTTACTTCCCGGTCTCCTCATCGCTCTGGTAAGGCATCCTGACGTAGAGTTTTGACTCTTCTCTTCTCAAATTTCACTAAATTTTTTTAGGATCACGCGAGTATCCTGGAATCGTTCCGATGGTTTTATGATGAGAACATTGTCTTGGTGCCTCCTGTTAGGGGTTTAGTGGAAGTGTCCCGGGGAGTTGAGCTCTGAGGTGTTGTCATCATAATTTTATCGTTGCAGTTCTGGAATACCTGAGTTTAGTACGCCGACATCGAAAACCTCTTTTATGCAGTTCGTTGGTGAGATAACCTCGACGCCACCCAGTACTGGGGCGGGAGTTCGGGAGTATCGCCATAACTTGTATAACGGATGCTTTTCGAAGGTTGAGGTAGATGGTTTCCGAAGTTTTTCTTGGTTATGTGTTGAAGGATGGATACAGCTGGATGTAGGATTTGCTAGATTTGGGTGAGATATTATGCTTCCCCTGTATCCCCAACACCTGATTGCATAACCGGAAAGGTTCGGGAGTTTCATAGGTGGGAATTCTAGTAGCTCTAGTTCTTCTTCCACGGATATTGGTTTGAGATTGGGATTTCTTACCGATTATTCGTTCCTGATCCGTACCTTGTTTATTTATTTCTCTACCTTAATTCTACGTGGCTTCTCAATTTATGGATATGTGACGATTTCGAGAGGAATGCATTCATTCATTTTGTTCGGATGTGAAGACTATATGTTGAAATTTTCATTCTGTTGGTTTCAGCTTCAATATTTGTCTGTCAATGTGCTAATGGTGGTCAACCTCTTCAGGATGGCTCCTCCAATGCGCACAACTCCTAATCCTGATCCGCCACCACCTCCACCTCCTCTGGAGGCATGGCAAGCTGTGATGGCCGCAACCAATGCAAACACACAATTAATCATGCAAATTCTTCAATAGCGCAATCAAGGCAACCAAGGGAACCAAGGCAGCAATCAGAATCACTTTGCGTCACTCAACTAGTTCCTTGCTAATGGGCCAAAGACTTTCAGCAATTGTGTTGAGGCAACCGATGCTGACGATTGGCTGGTGGATCTGTGCAAGAATTCCAAGTGCAGTAACGTCAGGCCCGAGTACTTTGTTAAGTTTGCTTCCTTCCAACTCAAAGATCAAGCTGCAGAATGGTTCCAGTAGTACAAGGATTCCCGAGGTGGACGTGTTATCACTTGGGATGATTTCCGTCGAGATTTCCGAGCTCATCATATTCCTCTGAGCGTGGTTGAAAGTAAGCATGATGAATTCTGCAATCTGAAGCAAGGCTCTTTGTCTGTCTATGACTACAATAAGTTGTTCCAGAAGCTCGCCCGCTTTGCCAAGCAGGACGTCCCTGATGAGAAGAGCATGATATATCAGTTCAGGGGTGGTATCAGAGAAGAAATTCAGCTAGCTCTTGTTCTCTTTGAGCCCTTGAGGTACGATGAGTTCTACAACATGGCACTGAAGCAAGAGGCTGCTCAGTTGAGGTGTGATGCTTCCAAGAAGCGAGTCAGGGATGTTACTTCTTCTTCCTCTACTCAAGTGGCCAAGCAGCAGAAGTATTGGCTTCCTCCTCATCCGTTCCGTCAGCCGTATCAGCAGAAGAGCAAAGGTGGTAGTGGTTCTCCCCACCCACCCAACCCTGGCTTTCAGAACAAGACTTCGTCTCAAGCACCAAGATCGAGTGCTCCGTACCACCGTCCGCTTTCAGAGGTCACGTGCAACAAGTGCCAACAGAAGGGTCACTATGCCAACAAGTGTCTCAACTAGAGGCGTCTTCCTCCTGTCAGATCAGCAAGTACAGCTGTGGTCAAGCATAACCCCAAGCACGCCAAGGTCAACTTGATGAATGTAGCTCAGGCAGAGGACTCGTCAGATGTCATCATGGGTAACCTTCCTGTTAATGGTATTCCTGCAAAAGTTCTTTTGACACTGGTGCATCGCATTGTTTCATGTCAAAGCCATTTTTTACCAAGCATGAGTTCGTTTCTTCTCATTTGGGTAAACAAATGGATATCATTTCTCCTGGCAAACGTTTGTGTGCAAGTCTGGAGGTGCCAGATGTTACTATCACTTTGGGTGACTACAAGTTCCTTTCTTCCCCAATGGTTCTTGGTAACTCGGATATTGATCTTATTCTCGGAATGGATTGGCTTTCTAAGCACAAGGCTCAGCTTGATTGTGCAGCCAGGCAGATTCAATTGACTCATCCGTCTGAGGATGTAATTGTCTTTGCCGCTCGTGATGATACCATCCGTCTGTTTTCTCTCAATGAGAAGGGTGAATCGGATGCCATCTCTCAAATTCCAGTCGTTTGTGAATATCAAGACATCTTTCCAGAAGAGCTTCCAGGAATGCCTCCGCACCGGCCAGTTGAATTTGTTATTGATCTTGAGCCTGGCACGGAACCTGTTTGCAAGCGTCCTTACAAGCTCGGACCTGAAGAATTGAAGGAGCTGAAGAAGCAACTCGATATTCAAGAGAAAATGGGTCTCATCCGGCCTAGTTCTTTTCCATGGGGTTGTGGTGTTCTTTTTGTGAAGAAGAAGGATGGAACGGACCGACTTTGTGTTGATTACCTTCCAGTGAACAAGAAGACCATCAAGAACAAATATCCACTTCCCAACATCAATGAGCTGGTAGAACAACTCAAAGGTGCTCGAGTATTCTCCAAGCTTGATCTCCGTATGGGTTATCATCAGATTCGTATTCGTGAGCAAGATATTCCCAAGACGGCTTTCAGGACAAGCTTTGGTTCATATGAATACACTGTCATGTCTTTTGGTCTCGTCAACGCTCCTCCGACGTTTTCTCGCATGATGAACTTCATCTTCAACGCCTACACCAATGACTTCGTTTTGGTCTATCTCGATGACATTCTGGTTTTCTCCAAGAACAAGGAAGATCATGCCAAGCACTTGCATTTAGTTCTTGATAAGCTCAGGGAACATCAGTTCTACGCCAAGTTCTCTAAGTGTGAATTTTGGCTCGATGAGGTTCTTTATCTTGGGCATATCATCTCTACCAAGGGCATTGCCGTGAATCCTGAGAAGGTGTCTGCAATTGTGAATTGGGAACCTCCTCAGAACGTGAAGCAACTCCGCAGCTTCCTCGGTCTCGCAAGCTATTGCCGAAGATTCGTTGAAAACTTTTCTAAGATCGCGAAGCCTCTCTCTAATCTTCTCCAGAAGCACGTCAAGTACGTTTGGTCCCCGGAGTGTGACATTGCTTTCAACACTTTGAAAGAGAAATTGATCACTGCTCCAGTTCTCACTCCGCCTAATGAATCCAAGCCGTACGAGGTCTTTTGTGATGCCTCTCTCCAAGGTCTTGGCGCAGTATTGATGCAAGAGAAGAAAGTTGTTGCTTATACCTCTCGCCAGTTGAAGCCTAATGAGAAGAACTACCCCACTCATGATCTCGAGTTGGCGGCAGTTGTGCATGCTCTTTTGACTTGGAGACATCTTCTATTGGGAATAAAAGTGGACATTTTCACTGATCACAAGAGTCTCAAGTACATCTTTACTCAGCCTAATCTCAACCTCAGACAAACTCGATGGGTCGCAATGATTCAAGAGTATAATCCGAGTATCGAGTATAGTCCAGGCAAGGCCAATGTGATTGCTGACGCTTTGAGCAGGAAAGCTTACTGCAACAGTCTGATTCTTAAGCCTTATCAACCCAAGCTTTGTGAAGCTTTCCGCAAACTTAATCTGCAAGTTGTTCCTCAAGGTTTCCTCGCCAACCTTCTAGTCTCTCCTACCTTGGAAGACCAGATTCGCCAAGCCCAGCTTCTTGATGCTATGGTGAAAAAGGTGAAGATTGGGATTGCCAAGAGTCAGTCCAAGTACAAGTGCTACCGCCTTGATGACAAGGACACTCTCTTCTTCGAGGATCATATTGTTGTACCCAAAGGTGACCTCCGTAAAGTGATCATGGACGAGGCTCACAATTCTCTCCTCTCCATCCACCCTGGGAGCACGAAGATGTATCAGGACCTTAAGCAAGCTTATTGGTGGACTCGAATGAAGCGTGAGATTGCTCAATTCGTGAATGAATGTGATGTCTGCAGAAGGGTGAAGGCAGAACACCAAAGGCCAGCAGGTCTCCTCCAACCTCTTGCCATTCCAGAATGGAAGTTTGACCACATTGAGATGGACTTCGTGACCGGGTTTCCAAAGTCCAAGCGTGGCAATGATGCTATATTCGTTGTCATCGACAAACTCACCAAAGTGGCTCACTTTCTGCCTATCAAAGAGTCGATCACTGCAGCTCAATTGGCGGAACTCTATACCTCTCGTATTGTCTCTCCGCATGGTATTCCTCAAGTGATATCTTCAGACCGTGGCAGCATCTTTACCTCGAAGTTTTGGAATGCTTTTCAGAAGGCCATGGGCACGAACATCCGCTTCAGCACAGCTTTCCATCCTCAAACTAGCGGTCAAGTCGAGCGTGTCAACCAGATTCTTGAAGATATGCTCAGGGCTTGTGTGATCTCCTTTGGCATGAAGTGGGAGGATTGTCTTCCTTATGCTGATTTCTCCTACAACAACAGTTCTCAAGCAAGTTCGGGCAAGGCCCCATTTGAAATTCTGTATGGCAGGAAGTGTCGTACCCCTCTCAACTGGTCTGAAACCGGTGAACATCAGCTTTTGGGTAATGACTTAATCACAGAGGCAGAGGAAATGTGCAAAGTCATTCGTGATAACCTCAAAGCAGCCCAATCCCGTTAGAAGAGCTACTATGATAGTAAGCACCGTGATTTGGCTTTCGAGATCGGAGATCATGTTTACCTCCGCGTCTCTCCTATGAAAGGTACTCGTCACTTCGGTATCAAAGGGAAGCTTGCCCCTAGATACGTGGGAGCTTTCAAGATTGTCAGCAAGAGAGGCGACCTCGCCTATCAACTCGAGCTTCCTTCAAACTTTGCAAATGTTCATGACGTGTTCCATGTCTCTCAGCTTCATAAGTGCTTCAAGACTACTGACCACACCGTCAACTTCGAGGACATTGAGCTCCAAGAAGATCTTTCCTATCATGAGCACCCAGTTGCTATTCTCGAAGAGACTGAACGCAAGACTCGCAACAAGTCAATCAAATTTCTCAAAGTCAAGTGGTCACACCATTCCGACCGTGAAGCTACCTGGGAACGCGAGGATCACCTCCGTTCTGAGTACCCGGCGTTCTTTCAGTCCTAGATCTCGGGACGAGATCCTTTCATAGTGGTGGAGTGTTGTAACACCCCGGATGTAAATTTCCCAATTTTTACTCCAACTCTTGCCATTTCCGGCGTTAAGTTATATTTATTTGCTCGGGTTCGGGTTTTGTCTCCATGTGTTGTTGTCGTTGTCATGCATCTCATATCATGTCATCATGTGCATTGCATTTGCATACGTGTTCATCTCATGCATTCGAGCATTTTCCCCGTTGTCCGTTTTGCATTCCGGCGCTTCGTTCTCCTCCGGTGGTCATTTCTAGCTTTCTTTCGTGTGTGGGGATTAAACATTTCCGGATTGGACCGAGACTTGCCAAGCGGCCTTGGTTTACTACCGGTAGACCGCCTGTCAAGTTTCGTATCATTTGGACTTCGTTTGATACTCCAACGGTTAACCGAGGGACCAAAAAGGCCTCGTGTGTGTTGCAGCCCAACACCCCTCCAATTTGGCCCAAAACCCACCTAACTCTGCTCCATCATCTAGAGCGTTCGATCACGATCGCGTGGCCGAAAACCACACCTCGTTTGGACTCTCCTAGCTCCCTCTATGGCTATAAATAGACCCCTCTCGAAAAATCCGGATCCTCCCCCGTCCTAACCCTAAAAATCCACCGCGCCGCACCGGACTTTGTCCGCCCTGCGCCGGACACCACCGCCGTCCTCTCCGCCGTCGGCACGTGTCCCACGGGACCACTTCCCCGCCGCCTCGCCCGCGTGGCCCGGGAGGCCTAGGGAGGGCCC
>NC_057806.1:302576938-302637253 GCF_018294505.1 Triticum aestivum | reverse complement strand
GCCGGCGCGCCCGCCGCCGCCCGACCCCGCCGCGGCCACCGCCGAGCGCCGCCACCGTTGTCCCCGCCTCCTTGTCGTCCGGCCACTCCGGCGACCTCCTCCGACGTCATCCCCGCCGCCGGTCTACAGTGCTCCGGCCGCCTCGATTTCTGTGCGCGAGATCTAGATCCAAAAAAACCCTAGGTCAAATTCGTCTAAGTCCCAGAAATTTCAGTACAAGTGCACATGTTCATGACCCCGTAACTTTGCATCTGTAGCTCCGATTCATGCATACAGCATATCAAAATGTTCATCTCAGAGAGTACAACATTTCATTCCATTGCATCATATTCATTGGAGTTCATCTTGATGCCCGAAATGCCGTTAGAAGAGGGCTACTTGAGTTATTTGTCAGATCTGCTACTCCATTTAGCTTTTTGTCATTTTTGCCATGATTAATGTGTGCATGCTATGCCCTGATGCTCTACATATGTTTTGTTAAGGGTTTTGTCATCTTTCCAGAGGTGCAACCCATGTATTTTTGTGATGTGTGTGTGGACTAGTGCAAGCTTGCAAACTGGTGCACTTGTTAAATCTGTTTTTCAGAGACTTAGTATTTTCACTAAGTCCTGGATCTGTTTATCTCATGATGCCATATGTTCATGTTGTTTCCTAGTGATCCATGCCTCTTTTGAGGATGATCAGTAAGGATGTTTTGTTAATATTGTAGTGCTCTATCCATCCATGTCTTTGTTTGCAATTATGGAGCACCCTAGCTTGAGTCAATCGAGCTCTACTTTTGCTACTTTGTGAATCTGGGCAGATTGTCAACTTGTTTGCAATTTTACCGATGATGTTGTAGTTGATCCGTGCATGCTATGCTATTGTTCTTGCCATGTCTAGCTTGCATTTTGTGCCTTCTTGATGTATGTATGCTTGTCTTGCCATGACTTGCACCGTAGTGAGTGGATCGAGCTCGTAAACAAGCCTACTTGAGTTATGTTTCAGCATGTGTCAGTTTTCACTAAGTATGAAAACTGATTATGTTTTTGCTATGTTCACATGCTTGCAATTGTATTTTCTGATCCCTTTTGGCTCAATGTCACTAAGGGACTTTTGTTAAGCTCTTTGAGTAGCTCCATGCCATGCTTTACTTTGCCATGTTCAGGTCCTGTAGCATGTAGTTTTGTTGCTCCGAAGAGGGCTACCTGATCTGAAATTCCAGACAAGTGTTGATTTCACAAAGTCTGAGATCTGCTTGTCATATGCATTTTTGCCATGCTTGTTTGAACCTGTTAATGGATGAATTGGCCGTAGCTCAGTGCTAGACTTTTGTTAAGAATCTTGCATGCATCCCTGCCATGTATTTTGTTGTCATGTTTGGTTGCTGTAGCTTGTTCATTTCATTGCTTTTAGGTTGCTACTTGCTGTAAATCGCAGACCGGTGTCATATTTGAATCGCTTGCCATTTCCAAACCGTAACTCCGATTCCAGCGTTCTTTATATCATTTTGAAGCGATTTCATCTCATATTTCCAGTGGCACACTTGGATTTCCATGTTGAGGCCAGGTTCATGCATTTCCTGTCATATCTTGCATCTTGCATACCGCATCGCATCCCGCATAACATATCATCATTGCATCATATTGCTTGATCCTTGCACGTGGTTGATTGTATCCTTGTTGCTTGTTTGTCTTGTTTGGGTAGAGCCGGGAGAAGAGTTCGCTAACGAGGAGCCCATTGAGTTTGCTTTCAAGGATCCAGTCAACTCTGACAACTGTGCAGGCAAGATGATCATACCCTCGAAATCACTACTATCTTTTCTATGCTAGTTTGCTCGCTCTTTTGCTATACCAATGCTACGATGCCTACCACTTGCTTGCAAGCCTCCCATATTGCCAAGTCAAACCTCTAACCCACCATGTCCTAGCAAACCGTTGATTGGCTATGTTACCTCTTTGCTCAGCCCCTCTTATAGCGTTGCTAGTTGCAGGTGAAGATTGGAGGCCGTTCCTTGTTGGAACATTTATTTACTTATTGGGATATCATTATATTGCTATGTTATCTTAACGCATCTATATACTTGGTAAAGGGTGGAAGGCTCGGCCTCTCGCCTAGTGTTTTGTTCCACTCTTGCCGCCCTAGTTTCCGTCATATCGGTGTTATGTTCCCGGATTTTGCGTTCCTTACGCGGTTGGGTTATAATGGGAACCCCTTGATAGTTCGCCTTGATTAAAGCTTTTCCAGCAATGCCCAACTTTGGTTTTACCATTTGCCACCTAGCCTTTTCTTTCCCTTGGGTTCTGCAGACTCAAGGGTCATCTTTATTTTAACCCCCCCGGGCCAGTGCTCCCTCTGAGTGTTGGTCCAAACCGGGCAGCCTGCGGGGCCACCTCGGGGAAACTCGAGGGTTGGTTTTACTGGTAGCTTGACCTATCTGAGTGTGCCCTGAGAAAGAGATATGTGCATCTCCTATCGGGATTTGTCGGCACATTCGGGCGGTGTTGCTAGTCTTGTTTTAACCTGTCGAAGTGTCTTGAAGAACTGAGATACCAAGTCTGATCGGAACGTCTTGGGAGGAGGTCTATTCCTTCGTTGACCATGAGAGCTTGTCATGGGCTAAGTTGGGACTCCCCTGCAGGGATTTGAACTTTCGAAAGCCGTGCCCGCGGTTATGGGCAGATGGGAGTTTGTTAATGTCCGGTTGTAGATAACTTGAACCTTAACTTAATTAAAATGAATCAACTGAGTGTGTTACCGTGATGGCCTCTTCTCGGCGGAGTCCGGGAAGTGGACACGGTGTTGGAGTAATGTTTGCGCAGGTGGTTCTCTAGTTTCTCGCTCGCGCTTTGCCTCCTCTTCTCGCTCTCTTTTGCGTATAAGCTAGCCACCATACTTGCTAGTCGCTTGCTGCAGCTCCACTCATATTTTACCTTGCCTTACCTATAAGCTTAAATAGTCTTGATCGCGAGGGTGCGAGATTGCTGAGTCCCTGTGGCTCACAGATTACTATTACACCAGATGCAGAGCCTGATGATTCCGCTCCAGGAGATGCGTTTGAGCTCAAGTGGGAGTTCGACGAAGACTCTCAACGTTACTATGTTTCCTTTCCCGATGATCAGTAGTGGTGCCCAGTTGGGGGTGAACGGGACAGTGTCACATGTTGGGTTATCTTTTATTTTGGCGCCGTAGTCGGGCCATGAGTGTTTGGATGATGTAATGTTATTTATGTACTTGATTGACGTGGCGAGTGTAAGCCAACTATGTTATCTCCCCTTTATTATTCATATTACATGGGATGTTGTGAAGATTGCCTAACTTGCGACATATGCCTTCAATGCGATTATGCCTCTAAGTCGTGCCTCGACACATGGGAGATATAGTCGCATCGAGGGTGTTATAGCGCGCTTGGCAGTGTCTGGCTTTTTAATGGCCGGACTGGAGAATTGGCTGAGAAGGCTACTTTTTACCGCCGCTGCGAGAGCCGCCGTATGCTCCTCCGTACGGAGGGAGCGTTCGGTGTTTCCGTTGACCGTAATTACTCCTCGAGGGCCTGGCATCTTGAGCTTGAGATATGCGTAGTGCGGCACTGCATTGAACTTTGCGAATGCGGTTCGTCCGAGCAGGGCGTGATAGCCACTGCGAAACGGGACTATATCGAAGATTAACTCTTCGCTTCGGAAATTGTCTGGGGATCCGAAGACCACGTCAAGTGTTACTAAGCCTGTATAGTTGGCTTCTACACCTGGTATAATGCCTTTAAAGGTCGTTCTTGTGGGCTTAATCCTTGAGGGATCTATGCCCATTTTCCGCACTGTATCCTGATAAAGTAGGTTCAGGCTACTGCCGCCGTCCATGAGGACTCTTGTGAGATGAAATCCGTCAACGATTGGGTCGAGAACCAATGCGGCGAAGCCGCCATGATGGATGCTAGTGGGATGGTCCCTTCGATCAAAAGTGATCGGGCAGGAGGACCATGGGTTGAACTTTGGGGCGACTGGCTCCATCACGTATACGTCCCGTAGCGCACGCTTCCGCTCCCGCTTGGGAATGTGGGTTGCGTATATCATGTTCACCGTCCGCACTTGTGGGGGAAAGCCCTTCTATCCATTGTTGTTCGGCGGCTTGGGCTCCTCGTCGTTGCTGTGCAGCCCCTTGTCTCTGTTTTCGGCCCTTAACTTGCCTGCCTGCTTGAACACCCAACAATCCCTGTTAGTGTGATTGGCTGGCCTTTCGGGGGTGCCATGTATCTAGCACAAGCGATCGAGTATTCGGTCCAAACTGGACGGGCCCTGATTATTCTTTTTGAATGCCTTTTTCCACTGACCGGATTTATAGCCTTTGAATTCGGCATTGACTGTCGTGTCTTCATTACTGTCGCTGTTAACGCAGCGTTTTTGCTTATTCCGACGTGTCCTGCCACTTTTGCCCTTGGTATCCGAATTACCAGGGTTCTTTGATAAGTAGTTGCTGCGAGCTAGCCAGCTGTCTTCTCCCGCGCAAAAGCGGGCCATGAGTGTCGTGAGGGCTGCCATGGATTTCGGCTTTTCCTGTCCCAGGTGCCGGGCAAGCCACTCGTCGCGGATGTTATGCTTGAAGGCTGCTAGGGCCTCCGCGTCTGGACAGTCGACTATCTGGTTTTTCTTTGTTAGGAACCGTGTCCAGAATTGTCTCGCCGATTCCTCTGGCTGCTGAATTATGTGGCTTAAGTCGTCGGCATCCGGCGGTCGCACGTAAGTGCCCTGGAAGTTGTCGAGGAATGCGGCTTCTAGGTCCTCCCAAGAATCGATTGAGTCTGCTGGCAAGCTGTTAAGCCAATGCCGGGCCGGTCCTTTAAGTTTGAGCGGGAGGTATTTGATGGCGTGTAGATCATCTCCGCGTGCCATGTGGATGTGAAGGAGATAATCCTCGATCCATACCGCCGGATCTGTTGTGCCATCGTATGATTCGATGTTTACGGGTTTGAAACCCTCTGGGATTTTATGATCCATTACTTCATTCGTGAAGCATAGCGGGTGTGCGGCGCCTCTGTACTGGGCTATATCACGACGCATCTCGGAAGAGCTATGTCTGTTGTGTTCGGCCCGGCCGGATTTGTTGTATCCGGAGTGAAGATCATTCTCACATGCCGTAGGGCGCCTGCGCGATCCGTAGATCGATCTTGTTTGTCTTGCCTTATCCTCCAGTATGTCTCGCAGGTCGGGCACATTTTCCCGTGTCTTAGTTGAGTGGCGTCGGGGCATGGCTTGGGTGGAGGGCCGAGAGGCCTCTTTGTCGCGGCCGCGAGGTGGCCGGTCTGCCATGTCATGCGCTGGTGATGTAGGTGCTTCCTCCTCTGATCGGGGTAGCGGCCTGCGCTTCGGGTAACTCTTGGAGGGGCGTTTGAGTTCAGACTCTTCGGCCGCAAGGACTTCAGTCCATCTGTCAGCTAGCAAATCTTGGGCAGCTCTAAGCTGTTGCTGCTTTTTCTTGAGGCTGCTTGCCGTGGCTAAAAGCCTGCGTTTAGAACGCTCTTGTTCGGCGGGGTCTGATGGTATGACAAATTCGTCGTCATCGAGGCTTGCCTTGTCTTCGGAGGGAGGCATATAGTTACCATCCTCGACCTCTCGGTCTGCCGCTCTCTCATGGGGGCTGGCTTCTCCATCTTCCTGTGCCGAATCTTGCTGAGGTGGGTGTTCTTCGGTGCTATCCGGGGTAGTATTATCTCCCGTGCCGGAATCACCGTTTTTGCTTTGGCGGGATTTAGAGCGGCGCTGCTGACGCCGACGCTTTGGCTGTTTCTAGGGGGCGTCATCCCCCACTGTTCCATCGCCATCTCCATCTTTTGGAGTATCCACCATATATATGTCATATGACGAGGTGGCCTTCCAGCGCCCTACAGGTGCTGGTTCTTGTTTGTCTCCTATATCGTCGTCCATGCCGTCGATGTCTTCGGAGCTGAAGTCAAGCATGTCGGTTAGATCGTCGATAGTGGCTACAAAGTGGGTGGTGGGTGGGCTTTGAATTTCCTCATCGCCCGTATCCCACCCTCACTGACCGTAGTCCGGCCAGGGCTCTCCTGATAAAGAGAGAGACTTAAGAGAATTCAGGATGTCGCCAAAAGGCGAACGCTGAAAGATGTCTGCGGCGGTGAACTCCATTATCGGTGCCCAATCGGATTCGATGGCAGGGGCGTGGGGGGTTCGGAGTCCGGGGAGGAGTCCAGATCCCCGGAGTCACAGGTCGTGCAGAGTGCGGGGCTAGTGTTCAGCTCGATCGCTTTTGGGATCGCAGCCCCCGAGGTGACGTCCAACCGCTCATCCTCGATTGGCGCAATAGGCTCCGAGTTAGGGGTTGGAACCGATGCATGTGCGGCCTCCAGGACACTGTCCGGGGGCAGAGCTAGATCATGCCTCTCGAGATAGTGCGGCGTGCTTGGCCGTGGCTCGAGTCCGTCGAAGATCAATTCTCCGCGGATGTCAGTCGTGTAGTTTAAGCTTCCAAACCTGACTTGATGGCCAGGGGCATAGCTTTCTATCTGCTCCAGGTGGCCGAGCGAATTGGCTTGCAGAGCAAAGCCGCCGAAGACGAAGATCTGTCCGGGGAGCAAAGTCTCACCCTGGAACGCATCGTTGTTGATGATCAAAGGAGCCATCGGGCCTAAAGGCGACGGCACAGAGGAACTCTCAATGAAAGCACCAATGTCAGTGTCAAAACCGGCGGATCTCGGGTAGTGGGTCCCGAACTGTGCGTCTAGGCCGGATGGTAACAGGAGGCAGGGAACATGATGTTTTACCCAGGTTCGGGCCCTCTTGATGGAGGTAAAACCCTACGTCCTGCTTGATTAATATTGATGATATGGGTAGTACAAGAGTAGATCTACCATGAGATCAAGGAGGCTAAACCCTAGAAGCTAGCCTATGGTATGATTGTTGTATATGGAGTTGATTGCCTACGGACTACAACCCTCCGGTTTAAATAGACACCGGATAGGGTTAGGGTTACATAAAGTCGGTTACAATGGTAGGAGATCTTGAATATCCGCATCGCCAAGATTGCCTTCCACGCCAAGGAAAGTCCCATCCGGACACGGGACAAAGTCTTCAATCTTGTATCTTCATAGTGCAGGAGTCCGGCTGAAGGTATAGTCCGGCTACCCGAACACCCCATAATCCAGGACTCCCTCAATGACTATTATCAATGGGGGGTTACATCATTGTAGTGTAACAAGGGCGTTTCAGCATTGTGTGTCTCCTCAAGAAGGTTGTGAAATTTTGCGTGAGATCCACGCAGGAGATTGTGGTCGCCACGCCGGTTCAAAATCCTTGGTGGCTAAGTCTTTCGTCACGGCTTCTATTGGTTGACGGCTCATGCTGATGCTGAGGATTTGGTAAAGAGGTGTGACGGTTGTCAGAAGTTTGCACGCCGCGCTCATGTTTCGGCTCAAGAATTAAGGATGATTCCAATCACTTGGCCGTTTGCAACTTGGGGGCTAGATATGGTTGGGCCCTTTAAGAGATCCAAGGACAAGAAGACCCACCTACTGGTGGAAGTTGATAAGTCACCAAGTGGGTAGAGGCAGAGCCAGTCAGTAAGTGTGATGTGGCCACGGCGGTTCAATTCATCAAAAAGGTGATCTTCCACTTTGGTTTTCCACAGAGCATCCTAACTGATAATGGTACTAATCTATCCAAGGGTGCTATGGAAGAATTTTGTCAATGTGAGCACATCCGGCTTGACATGTCATCAGTGGCTCACCCCCAATCTAATGGTCAAGCAGAGAGAGCCAATCAAGAGATTTTGAGAGGCATCAAACCCCGGCTTATGGTTCCTTTAAAGCGGACGCCGAGTTGTTGGCTGGAGGAGTTACCTTCCGTGTTATGGAGTATCAACACCACACCGAACAGATCTACGGGTTACACACCTTTCTTCATGGTTTACGGAGCAGAGGCAGTTCTCCCTAGTGACATCCGTCATGACTCACCCCGTGTGGCGGCTTATGTTGAAGCTGATAATGAGAAAGCACGTCAGGATTCACTGGACCTGTTAGATGAGGAGCGTGATCTCGCAGCAGCCCGTTCAACGATTTATCAACAAGATCTGCACCGTTATCACAGCCGCCGGGTTAAATCCAGAACTTTTCAAGAAGGTGATCTGGTGCTCCGGCTCATCCAGGATCAGACTGATATGCACAAGTTGTCCCCACCTTGGGAAGGACCTTTTGTGGTCAGCAAGAATCTGTACAATAGATCATACTACCTCATCGATGTTCGAGAGCACAAAGACTCACGTAAATTGGAGGAGGAGACCCAACAGTCGTGGAATATAGCTCATCTTCGGCCTTACTATACTTGAGCCACAGGCTCTTCTTATGTACATAATTATGACAATGTATATATTATGATCAATATAATAAACCGGAGCCTCAGCTAAAGAGGCGTCTCTGTTGTTTTTATTACATCATGTGTGTTTACATGGGGGCTTCTGTTTATAAAGCGGAGCTCTATTGATCCGGCTTATAAAGCCACACATATCAAAGGAAATCACTAGGGGGCTTGTTCGTATTCGAACCATAGCTACACCTCTTGATCGGGTTAAGGCCAAAAGGAAATCACTAGGGGGCTTGGTCATATTCCAACCATAGCTACACCTCTTGATTGACTTAAGGCCAAAAGGAAATCATGTGGGGCCAAAGAGAGTGTTGCAACAGCACAACTCAAACATAGGCACCCACCGAGCACAGCTCAAATGTTGCTTGGGGGATCTTTGCCTCTCAAAGAACAAAGAGCTTGCACCCTTGCAATAGGCTATCAAGCTAGGCTTGGAAGCCAGGTGTATTCACCTAAAACCCTGGGTTATCCTGCTTTTTTAAGTAAGGCACTCCGTCCAGGTAAACTTGGTATGACCCGCCGAACGTTTGACAAGTCAATCTCATAGACCCTAAACTTGTCAAAGTTAAAACGACTATTGGTTATTGACTGAGGTCCATCTTAAAAGGCATCGAAAATGGTTTAACTCAGTGGCCTAGCAGCCCATGAAAAGCCTCAATTTAGGGCCTAGCAGCCCATGAAAAGCCTTGATTTAGGGCCTGGCAGCCCATGAAAAGCCTTGCATATTCTTTTTATGTTTTTTGCCAAGTTTTTTCTACTTTGGTGAGATTTATAATATTTTATGATAAATCAGCGCTTATTGACCCAGGTTGGCTTTCAACAATTAGTTGTAAGTACATGATCAGTTACAATTCAGTGTTTATTGACCTGGTCTGGTTTCGACTACAAGTCACCAGCATCATATATGGATACACCAGTGTTTATTATAACCCGGTATGGTTTTATCATAAACCGGCAAACAGGGAAGGAGTTATCAATACTCAAGTTTGGGGTTATTACCCTAAAATATACAAATGTTGGTCAACCAACAGAGTGATTCAATATCACAGGTATCATCTCTTTCATCTTTGATTATTTTCAAAGTACAGCCTTGGTTATAAACCGACTATAAATTTGGGTATCATGACCCATCCAGCAGTAAACCGCCAGGACACTTTCAAACTTCTTACGTGCAGGAATAGTTTGCATAACACTGCTATGGATTATGAACATAATATATTCTGAAGCTGGATGGATTAATAGTATCAGGCAAGATAAATATGCATGATGGCTTAGCAGACCAAGTATTTTGAACTAGCCTTTTACAAGGCGCTTTAAGGCCCAAAAAGAATAATTGTTTTCAGCAAGGGTGGCAGTATGCAGAAGGATAAAACGGCCTCTGGATCATGACTCGTCACCAGGCTGACTTGAAGGCCGTGGGTCGTCTTGCGCTGGTGCATCCTCCTCCTCTTCTCTACCCAGTGGCTGGAAGTCAATGGTTGCCCAATCGATTCCAGTTAAAGCTTGGAACACAACTTCATTCACTTATAAGGTTGGAGGGGTCAACATCAGGGGCATAGGTGTGCTTACGAATTGGCGGAGTGAGATCTTCTACATCATGTGTTGGTGCAGGATATCTATACTGTTCAGAATCATAAATCGGCTCATAGTGAGAGAGATCCGTTTCCTCAGCCAATTTGCTCGCAATGGGGCGCATTTCCCTTGTCAACCTTCGAAGATCGTCGTTGTTCAATTCTGAACCGTCCTCCTTTACGCCAGGGTAGCCGGTGCCTATATCTGACGGTTCAAGATCTAGTATCCATGCCTTCGCCCGGATTAGCGCAGTCAGTACACCTAACCTGCCAACTGTTCTTTTTAGTTCGTCCAACCGGGCGGGCAACATTGATAGCTTCTCGATGGTTTCCTTTATCAAGGTTGGAGGCGGTTTGTTATGCGCAGCGGTGCAAATGGCCCGTTGGGCTCTGGAATATAACTGCTCTATCAATGTATAGGCAGCCTTCAGCTTCATCCGCATGTCAGAGCCCAAATGGGTAATGTGAGTTCCTGTGTCATTGCAAGCATCAGTAAACCGGCAACTGATGAGATAATGTATATTGAAAAGCTTCAGATTAGGATACTTACCAAACACAGCAGAAGTCATGGCATTTATTTATCGCTTTAAGCCGGTCAGTTCTTCGACCACCGGTTTAAGGGCTGCTTCTGCATCTTCAGCTCTCTTTTATAATCCGGTTTTCTCTGTGCCCCAATCCGCCTGTTCCTTATTAAAAGCTTCTGTTAGCTTCTCCATGGCTGCTAAGGCACTGGTCAATTCCTCTTTGGCTTTCGAGGTTTCCGCTTGTTGAGACTTGATGTTTTCTTGAAGATCAGCAGTTTGGGCTTCCTTTTTGCTCAGCTCAGCCTATAAGATAAGGACATATTATGAGGTGGAAGTGAATATTTGAAGTACCAAGCACATAACAAGTTATACACTAGGCACTTGGGGGCTAATGCCTATTTGATTGATTATCAGATTTTTTTACAAGTCCCAAGCACAATACAAGTATTATTCTTTACACTTGGGGGCTAATGTACGTTTGCTCAAAATAACATTGGTTTAAGTCCTGATTTAGCTTGGAAAGATACACCGGCCCTTGGGGGCTACACAGGCAAAATTTACAGGATTACAATGTGAAAGCACCGGTTCATCTTAAAAAGATCAACTGACCCTTGGAGGATAAGCATGCAGAGTTGAGATATTGCAAAGTCCTGGTTTAGATTGGCATCATAAATCGGCCCTTAGGGCTACTGGAGTTGGTCCTTGAAATTGGACATAAGAGAGAAAAGGTTATGTAGTTACCTCATAACGCTCCTTCATCAGATTCACTAAACCGGCTTCATAGTCAAGTTTGTGTACAGACAGTTTAAAAAACCAAAATGAAGTTCTTTGGCGTTGAGGTGGGCGTAGCTTGACAAGTCTATGCTCCATTTGCCTTTGCCCATAGTAGAAATTTCCTCCTTAGCACTATGCTTTGATAACGCAACAGGATTGCCAGGGGTAGTGTGGCCAACGCCAGTGATGATAATATCATCTTCCTTATCACCAGCAGCTTTTACTGGAGTTGACGGTTTATCAGCGGCCTTAGCTGGACTTGACAGTTTATCATCAGTGTGAACCAGGCTTGTCTGTTTATCAGCATGGCCGGTTGCATGAACTTCTACTTGTTCAGCAACAAAGTCGTGATCTTGAGGTGGCGGATCATCACACATGGCGTTAGCATTCGTTCCTTTCGGTTCTGGAATTCTCTCCAGTTCAACAACCACATGGTCATCAGACGGTTTATTCACCCGGGCTTTCTTGCTGGGTCTGGCCTTGGCCCTAAAAGGAAAAGATACAAAGGTCAGTATAACATGCAAATATGAAGCGTCAAAAGATTAAGCTTAAGTATTTACCCAGGAACAGTATTAAGAGGAGGGAGTTGTGTGGCCGTTGACTCGCCAGATGATGAATGAGGCATTCCCTAATAATTGGAATCGGACGGATTAAGGGGTTGTTGGAAATAATCTGCCTTGGGATAAGAAGGATCGGAAGTGGGTGAGACCTCAGATTGATGCTTCCGAACCGGAGTGTTCGGTAAACCGGCCGAAGTGACTACTTGGCCGCTGTGCCTGGTTGTGCGGCGAGCTTCGTGTTGCTGCTTCTTCAAAAGAAATTTTGGGTCCAACTAAGCTAGGGGTGAGAAAATCTTACTTTCCAGATTTTTTGTGTTGGCAGAGGGTCTAAACCGTAGGAAAGGATAATTACCTCTGCGTCAGCGGCTTGGCTGCCTTCAACATCATCCTGGTAATAATCGTTGTCAATGAGGTGTATGCAAAATGAACCAGGAGAGTCAAGTTCTACCTCTACATCTAGATCATCAAGGTCGTCATCAAGGTTTAAACCGATGGGTTCAGCTGCCTTTTTCTTGGCAGGTCTCTTGACAACCTTCGTCTTAGGTCGAGGGGTCTTGGCCGGTTTATCCTGTGGCTTCTTCTTCCAGAATGGGTTGTCACCCTGTTAAAAAGACGGACAGAGGATATAGAAGATTGCACAGTTAAGAATATCAAGTACAATGCAGGAGTGAGGCAATTCTTACAGCTGGCGGTTTATTCAATGTATAAAAGGGACTTAACCCGGTCCTACTACAAACATCTTCTGGTTCATTCAGCATCTTCTTAACAGACTCTGTAACTTCATCCTCTGTTAGCTGAATATTAATATGACGTTGGGGATCTTTTTGAGTCCCCTGTGTACTCACACATTAAACCGGGGCGACAGCTTAACGGTAAAATGCTCCAAGATATCCAGCAACAAACAAAGTCCACTCCTGTCAAACCATTAGCCATGAACGCTCCGAGCTTGGCAAATTGTGGTGCGTATGTGGACCGTTCCTTGTTAGTCAATCGTTGCGGAAGTGGGTGTGTGTTGGTAAGCCGGTGAGCACGATAACCCGGCAGAGGGTTCTCATCTTCAGGGGAAGTATCCTTACAGTAGAACCAAGTCTGGTTCGAATCCTTAGGATTACTGTGAAGTTTGGCGTGAGGGAAGCTGACATCCTTCCTTTTCTGAATGGAGACGCTGCCAAGTTCAGTGTTGGGCCCGTCTACAAATTCAGTACGATGGTTCAAATAGAAAAAAATCCCGGAACAATTCAACAGTTGGCTCTTCTTGCAGATAGGCTTCAAAAAACACTTGAAAGTCGCAAATATTGGACACAGAGTTGGGTCCAATATCTTGAGGGTGGATCTGGAAGCTGGCAAGCACATCCCGAAAAAAGTTGGATCCAGGCAGTTTAAAACCACGGTTCATGTGATCAACAAATACCACTACCTCTCCGTTTTTTGGGGTAGGAGGATTTTTTGGACCGGGAATACGCCAGTGGATTTCGCTTTGTTTTGGTAAAACGCCAGTTCTGACGCATCCACCTAGCTGCTCTTCAGTAACCCGGGAAGGGACCCAGTTACAAGCGTAAAACTATTTGGCCATTTCGAATGAGGAGCTAGAAAAGATTGATGCCGGTTTAAGACTCATGGTTAGCAAGCATAAAGCGTAGCAGGTTAAGGAAAAAGCATTCAAGCATGAAAAATTGTTAAACCAGAGGATTGATGCTATTATAAATGGTAAGGCGACTGGCGGTGTACGAGGGGACTAATGGCATATGGCATATTATTTTCTAAAGGATAAACCGCCTACGCAGACGATGAAAGTACATATGTAAAGCAAAAAAATGACTAAGTAAGGAAAAAACAAGTTTCACGAGTTCACATTGGAATTTTAGATCTACCACATGTCAGGAAAAGGAAAATATTTAGACCTAAAGATTGTTGCCTGAGCAGTTTGTGAAGTTCCAGATCGGATTTTTACGCACAAAGAACATGGTTTGATGACAAAATAAGGGTTATCATTACTACCGCATGGAAGTACATCAAGTTTGGAGTTCATTGCATAGGATCTAATGAAGAACAAGGGAATAACACCATGAAGTTTTCTATGAACTCGCGCGAACCCTAGCGAATCAACGGAGGAAAGGAAGAACAACTTACTGAAGCTGTGAAACAGCGGAGAGGCGCTGCGGGTTTCTAGTACGGTCAGGGTGATGCAGCGGCCTGAGTAAAGGTAGAAGGGAAGGTCGACGATGGTGGTGGCGCTCGGGTGATGAGGCGACGTGAGATAGAAGAGAGACGAAGACGCAACGGGAGGAAAGAAAAGGGACCCTCGGCCCTATTTATAAGAAAAAGAGATAAGCAACAGGCGCGGAAATCGAGGAGCCCAAAAATGGATGTGCAGCAAAATTGTTGCCTCGGTTGTTGGAGGATCATTAATGAAGGGTATCTTCGGTTTTAATGAACAGGTGACGTCATGGAGGTTTATTACGAACCTGGAAGATGACGTCACGGCGAATTACAAGATCTACGTGAGGGTGCAGAAGGACGAATTTTCCTAAGTGTTGAAGATTGACATGAACGAGTTCAAATCAATATGGGGCCTAATGTTGGGGATATTACTATTAAGTATAAACCAGCCATGAGGGGCTGGGTTATGTCCAGAAGGAGTTAGTCATGTTTGAAGCCCATGAAGACAAGAGGTATGGTGCTTTACAAAGGAGATCTAACATGAAGGCCCAGAGCCCAAAGGCGGATTAGAGCCCATAGGCGTAAACCGCCATATGACATGTAACTTATTCTGTAAGGCAAGGAAAGGTAGAAACCGAGCCGGGCACATTTATGAGCCGGCCTCGGGATTCTGTAAACCGCCGAGCGTCAACCTGTGTATATAAAGGGACGACCCGGTGGCGGTTTAGGGAAAAAGACAATAACTCGAGAGCCAGGCAAAGCGGATTCGCTCCCTGGTCATCGAAACCCTAACAATTCCATCATAACTGGGTGTAGGCTTTTACCTTCATCGTAAGGGGCTGAACCAGTATAATTCCTTGCGTCCCTTGTTCGCTTTAACCCCTTCAAGCTAACTCGTCATGATGGCTCCATGACTAAGTCCTTTCACGAGGACATCTGCCATGACAAAACCACGACACTACTGGCCAAAGTAATTAGACTAGGTGCTTTGGACTACGCAATCTGGCTATACGGCTCGAAAGACAAGAGGGTGGCAGAAAGTTGTGTTATATTACTATTTAACATAAGAAATATCTTCCAAGGAAAATAGTTCTTCCAATAGTTCCTTTCCTCAGGTGGCTGTGTCAAGCACATCGGTCTGAGATGGGTGACCTCGGAGGTAAAGCCCTTGGTCAGGGTTTGAAAGACCCCTTCCACGTTAAGCCTATTTCAAGGCCGACTGATTTGTATTTTCAGAATGCTACCTTTTGGCTTTGTCCGCTTGAGGTACTACGCCGGCTGACCCGGGAGTAACAATCACAGCGATGCTCCCTTTTCCCCTTAGCCGAAATATCTGGAACGTAAGGGGCAAGCACAGGAGCCGGGCAACCCAGCTTGGCCAAGTCTTAGATCAAACCGATGCATATGTTGGCTTGAAAGACAATAGTGTATAAGAGGTGGAACGACGCGTGTTTTGAAAAGAACATGCTATATTATCCCTCGAGATCATTTGAGAATGTTCCAGGTGTAAAAGACATAAACAACAAGAAAAAGGGGTAAGTTATATACATAAGTAGTGTTCGGGGAGTCAACCATAGAAACGTCGGAGTAGCGCCGCATTCCAGGGGTTGGGCTCTAAACGACCGTCGTCAGGGTCTCGAATTCGGTAAGCTCCTCCGATTAGAACTTGGTCAATAATGAATGGCATGTCCCATCTAGGGGAAAGATTGTGCTTCTGTTTCTTTGGATGTAGCCTTACGACGAGGTCCCCGACGTTGAAGTCCTTTGCACGGACCTCCCTGTCGTGGTAGTGTTCGGCCTGCTATTGATAGATAGCTAATCTTACCCGAGCGATGTTTCACTCTTCTTCGAGAGCTTCCAGGGCGTCTTGCCGATCGAGCTCAGCCTCTAGCTCTTCATACATGCAGACCCAAGGTGCGTGATACGTCTCCAATGTATCTATAATTTTTTATTGTTCCATGCTATTATATTATCTATCTTGGATGTTTTATATGCATTTATATGCTATTTTATATGATTTTTGGGACTAACCTATTAACCTAGAGCCCAGTGCTAGTTCCTGTTTTTTCATTGTTTTTGAGTTTCGTAGAAAAGGAATATCAAACGGAGTCCAATTGAGCTGAAAATTTACGGTGACTTTTTATGGACCAGTAGAAGCCCCCGAAGCAAAAGAGTTGGGCCAGAAGAGCCACGAGGCCTCCACAAGGGTGGAGGGCGCACCCTACCCCCTCGGGCGCACCCTCCAACCCTGTGATTGACTCGTGGACCCCCCTGACTTGTTCTTGACACCAAAAATTCCTATAAATATAGAAACCCCCAGAAATAAACCTAGATTGGGAGTTCCGCCGCCACAAGCCTCTATAGACACCAAAAACCAATCGGGACCCTGTTCCGGCAGCTTGCCGGAGGGGTAAATCATCCCCGGTGGCCATCTTCATCATCCCGACACTCTCCATGATGAGGAGGGAGTAGTTCACCCTCAGGGCTGAGGGTATGTACCAGTAGCTATATGTTTGATCTCTCTCTCTCTCTCGTGTTCTTGATATGGCACGATCTTGATGTACCGCAAGCTTTGCTATTCTAGTTGGATGTTATGATGTTTCTCCCCCTCTACCTTCTTGTAATGGATTGACTTTTCCCTTTGAAGTTATCTTATTGGATTGAGTCTTTAAGGATTTGTGAACACTTGATGTATGTCTTGCAAGTGCTTATCTGTGGTGACAATGGGATATTCATGTGATTTACTTGATGTATGTTTTGGTGATCAAATTGCAGGTTCTGTGAACTTATGCATAGGGGTTGGCACACGTTTTCGTCTTGACTCTCCGGTAGAAACTTTGGGGCACTCTTTGAAGTTCTTTGTGTTGGTTCGAATAGATGAATCTGAGATTGTGTGATGCATATCGTATAATCAACCCGCGGATACTTGTGGTGACATTGGAGTATCTAGGTGACATTAGGGTTTTGGTTGATGTTTTTCTTAAGGTGTTATTTTAGTATGAACTCTAGGGCTTTTTGTGACACTTATAGGAATAGCCCAATAGATCGATCGAAAATAATAACTTTGAGGTGGTTTCATACCCTACAATAATCTCTTCGTTTTTTCTATGCTATTAGTGACTTTGGATTGACTCTTTGTTGCACGTTGAGGGATTTTTATATGATCTAATTATGTTATCGTTGTTGAGAGAACTTGAACTAGTGAAAGTATGAACCCTAGGCCTTGTTTCGAAGCATTGCAATACCATTTTCGCTCACTTTTACCACTTGCTACCTTGCTATTTTTATATTTTCAGATTACAAAAACCTATATCTACCATCCATATTACACTTGTATCACCATCTCTTCGCCGAACTAGTGCACCTATACAGTTTACCATTGTATTGGGTGTGTTGGGGACACAAGAGACTCTTTGTTATTTGGTTGCAGGGTTGTTTGAGAGAGACCATCTTCATCCTACGCCTCCCATGGATTGATAAACCTTAGGTCATCCACTTGAGGGAAATTTGCTACTGTCCTACAAAACTCTGCACTTGGAGGCCCAACAACATCTACAAGGAAAAAGTTGCATAGTATACATCAGTGCATCATGTATGATGTCGCAAGGGAGTACTCCTTCGGTGCCGTACACCATAAAAATGGGGTGTATCCGGTTGATCTGTTCGGTGTGGTGTGAAACCCCCATAAGACGGAATCGAGTTCCTCTACCCACTTACAGTCAGCTTTTTTGAGGGAGCAGACCAGCCATGGCTTGATGCCACTAAGGATTAGTCCATTGACCCGATCCACATGCCCGTTTGACTATGGGTGGTATACGGATCCATAGTCGAGCGTGATGCCTATTTTTGCTCATCGTGCTTTGACCTCTTTGGCCGTGAAGTTTGTCTCGTTGTTTGTGATCAAACTAAGGGGGATATCGTAACGGTCTACTACCCAGAGATGAACCCAATTACTTAGACAACTTCGGTCGAGGTGACTGGCTTTTCTTCGATCCACTTGGTGAATTTGTCCACCATGACAAGTAAGTATTTGTTTTTGTTTGATCCGCCCTTGAGTGGTCCAGCCATATCTAGCCTCCAAACCGCAAAAGGCCATGTGATGGGAATGGTGTGAAGGACCGTAGGGGGCATGTGGCTTTGTTTGGCAAATACTTGACAGCATGGGCAATGTTGTACCAACGCCGAGGCATCAGCGCTTGCGGTCAGACAGTAGAAGCCAGCTCGGAAGGCCTTTATGATGCCCCGACTTAATCATGCACTAATAATACACGCAAATGCGCATGATCAAGATCAAAGACTCACAGGAAGATATCACAACACAACTATAAACGCAAATTAAAGTCATACAAGCTTTATACTACAAGCCAGGGGCCTCGAGGGCTCGAATACAAATGAGTCAGCGGAAGCAACAACATCTAAGTACAGACATAAGGTAATAAGCTTTCCTTAAGAACGCTAGCAAAAATAACAAAAAAATATTGAAAAGGCAAGGCCTCCTGCTTGGGAGCATCCTAACTACTCCTGGTCATCAATGGTCTCCACGTAGTAGTAGGCTCCATCGTGGTAGTAGTAGACGTCGGCGTGATCAGCTGGCTCCTGGGATTCGTCATCTAATTGCATCAATCGGGTATGGGAAAAAGGGGTCACAAAGCAACTGTGAGTACTCATCCAATGTACTCGCAAGAATTAAATCAGGTCTATACTAAGTATGCATTGGTATCAAAGGAATAGGGCTATATCTTTGGACTGAACTACAGAAATGCCGAAAGAGAAGGGAATGGCCTAGCCTATCAAAGACTAGCATCTTGAAGCATCTTGCAGCATTAGAAGAGTGCATATTAGCATATTATAAAGTAGCAAGTATGTTGTAGTATCTCCCAGAGATCCTATCTCCACTCCTTGCCACAAAGCAATCCCGAAGCCATCATATCCATCTCATGTCTCCAGTATCCAGTTCTAATTGTATAGATTGGGATACAACTCCAAGCGTCTGTTACCATGGACATGGCTATTCAGATAGATTAACTTCCCTGCAGGGGTGCACAAACTTACCCAACACACTTGATTAACTCCGGATGAACACACTTTCCTGGGCCATGCCCGACCTCGGCTCATCGACACGCCGTGGTCCTACCTAGGTTCAACAGAGAGGCCAGCACACCGGTTTACATCCTAAATGCAAAGGGGTCATGGGCCAATCATCCTTTACAATTCTTCGCATTGCGAGGACGACCGAGATCAGTCTTGGCTACCTCTTTATACAAAGCAGGTACTTATGCAGAACACCCGGGTGGATGCCACTAAACTACTGACGTTAGTGAGCTTTCGGAAGAAACGTATGACACAGAGTGCTGATACTTATTCCTGCGTGGTGGTCAGTGTGAAAAGGCCAGAGGCCTATTCGAATCACATATCCAAACCATTAGTGTCTTGGGAGTGTGCGAAGACGATTGATGATCCATGATCTATGGTCTCGTTGCCCCGTCTCACGGACTTATGGCATGGGCTAAGAATGCCCGGCCGTGGCGCGTAGTTATCTCACGGGTACCCTCCAGGTTAACCCGGCTACACATTTCTCTCGCGGGTACCCCTCGGGGCTGACCTGACGTCATCATGGTTCTGGGGTAAAGTCAAAGTAACCATGTGTCCATAACACTAAGGGGGGATCCGAGGAGTCACCCTCGATGGTTCAAACTTGGGGTGTTGCACAATAGAGTCGTTGTCGAAAGTGGTGAAGGAGGAATCACCCTTCGTAGACCACAACTGATTAGCTACACTATAGAGATCTCATCAGAAATGCTATACGAGGTATCACCCTCGGCACTTTGAAAGAACATGTGGTGCCCCCATGTTTGGTTTTGGTAATTGATGACAATCTCTATGGACTAATGGTTGCCTTGAGTTATATTTGAAGGTTTTGTCCATAGGCTTTTCTTGGAGTACATGTGTTGGTTTAAAGGAGAGTTTGTGTCGACCAAGGTGCTATTCAAGGAATTGCCTAAAGATTGGTCTTGTGAGAGGTTGATCAAGACTAAGTCAAAGAGTGAATCAAGTTGATCAACCCACAAAGCGTAGAAGATGTACCGAGAGGGATCAAGTGATCCGCTGGTATGGTAAGCATTGCCAATTACGCTTTGTGTACTAACCCATGGTCTTCGTGAGGGTTCTTTGTGGGGTTAGGTTGTGGTGCGCAAGTTCAAGTGGAGCATCACGAAGAGATCAAATGCTTGAAGCTTGCCGTCCTTAATGGTGACAATAGACTTGTGAAGATGTGCGGAAGAGTGGCTCACCCATAGTGGAGTATCGGGGAGCAATCAACTAGTCTTCATCGAGTCAACACAATCAAGAAAGGTTGCGGTGTGCAAGTTCAAGTGGAGCATCACGAAGAGATCAAATTCTTGAAGCTCGCCGTCCTTTGTGGTGACAATGGACTTGTGAAGATGTGCGGAAGAGTGGCTCACCCATAGTGGAGTATGGGGGAGCAATCAACTAGTCTTCATCGAGTCAACACAATCAAGAAAGGCGGTCCAACTTGAGGGAGTCAAGATCGTCATCATTTAGCTCAAGTGGACCATGTGCAAGGCAAAGGTTTGCCCTTGATAGGTTTTCTATTTTACCGGTCTCATGATGGTAGTTGGGAGACCGGGTTATAGGATCGATTGCCGTACTATCAAGGGGATGGGGCTCTCGATGAGTAGCTTGATCGTATCGTTTGTTGAGAGCTCAAACCATTGCATCCTTGCATCATCTTTCTTGGTTCTTGTTTGGTTCTATTTGTGAGTCTTAGAGCTTATGGTCATCTTGATGACAAGCTCGAGTTCATCGAAAATGGAGTTCACATGCATCTTCTATGATGTTTTCGATGTTGGAGGTTATGCTCGTTCTTCTCTGTTGGAGGTCTCACTCCTCCATTTGTTAGGCATACCTCCCCTGCCTCTTCTTACTATAATCAGTCGTTGTTTTGATGCTACCCTAGGCCTTGTTTCCAACAAGCTTGAGTTTGCTCAATTCGGAGCTCATATGCAGGCAGTTCTTGTTTTCTTGAGTGTGGTTTTTGTCTGGTCCTAGCGGTAGTACCGCGAGCCCAAGAGGTAGTACCGCTTGGAGCTCTTAGCCGTAGTATCGCTGCAGTGCCGCTCTTCTACCACCTCGATTTTGGGTCCTGCTCTTTTCGTGTCGGGTTTAGCAGTAGTTGCACGGCAGTAAGGCACGGTAGTACTGCCTAAGCGGTAGTACCGCTCCGGTTTCTGCTTCACTGCGGCCATACTCTGGTCTGCCTGCCTCTTCTGGTCCCGTGTTCTGCTCCTCCAGCGGTAGTACCGCTGGGGTGAGAGGTAGTACCGCTTATATGCGGTACTACCGCCCCAAGGTTCATGTTTTGTTGCTCCTTTTCCCTGTTTCTTCCGCCTGAGCGGTAGTACCGCTCGTGTGCGGGCTGAGCATATAACGGTTGGATTTTCCCCTCCTATAAAAGGGGGTCTTCTTCCCCAATGTACCTCATCCTTTGAGCTCGTGTTCTTCCCCCATTGTTGACCTTCTTCGAGCTTGCTAACTCTCAATCCCTCCATGGATTCTTGCTAGTTTTTGAGGGAAAAGAGAGAGGAGATCTAGATCCACATTTCCACCTATCACTTCCTCCTCTATGTGAGGGGAACCCCTTGGATCTAGATCTTGGAGTTCTTGGTGTCCTCTTTCTTGTTCTTCCTCTCATTTTCCTCCCAAGCATTAGTTGCTTCGGTGGGATTTGAGAGAGAAGGACTTGGGCACTCCGTGTTCCCTAGCCTTTGCATTTGGTGCATCAGTTTGAGTTCTCCATGGTGATACGTGGAAGTTACAAGTTGAGAAGCTTATTATTCTTGGGTGCTTGGTAACCTTGAGCTTGTTTCTCTTGGGTTCTTGGGCGTCCTGGACGGTTGGTGGTGTTCGGAGCTCAATCATTGTGGTGCAAAGCTCCGGGCAAGCGTCGGGGTCTCCAATTAAGTTGTGGAGATCGCCCCGAGCAATTTGACGGGTACCGGTGACCGCCCCAAGGGTTGCCAAAGTGTACGGGTTCAGTGACCGCCCCCAAGGGTTGCCATTTGTACGGGTTCAGTGACCGCCCTCAAGGGTCCCTTAGTGGAATCACGACATCTTGCATTGTGCGAGGGCGTGAGGAGATTACGGTGGCCCTAGTGGCTTCTTGGGAAGCATTGTGCCTCCACACCGCTCCAAACGGAGATTAGCATCCGCAAGGGTGTGAACTTTGGGATACATCATCGTCTGCACGTGCCTCGATTATCTCTTACCCGAGCCCTTTACTTAGGCACTTTACTTTGTGATAGCCATATTGTTTCTTGTCATATATCTTGCTATCACTTAGTTGTTTATCTTGCTTAGCATAAGTTGTTGGTGCACATAGGTGAGCCTAGTTGTTGTAGGTTTTGCGCTTGTCAAATTAACTGCTAGGTTTATTCTGCATTTGTTCAAGCCTAAACCGTAATTATTTTAAAGCGCCTATTCACCCCCCCTCTAGGCGACATCCACGATCTTTCACACTTGATAGTAACTCTGTAGAGTCGTACAACTAAGGGGGCGCGAGGTGATGTGTCAGGCTCTGGACGTCGATCACATTGATTGAGTTGTCAAAATAAAGCAAGGGCAATAGGGACAAGGTGAGGGGTCTCTAGTGGATCACTAACCAACCTATACTAAGCATGTAGGATAAGCAGGTAGGTACAATAGCAGGTTACAAAACCATGTATGCATCAGAATAGGATAAAAAATATAGTAGCAAATTCTAATGCAAGCATGATAGAGATTGAAATGGGCGATATAGGAATGATCAAGGGGGTTTTGCATGCCTGGAAGCTCTAGTGAAAGGGGCCGAATGTTAGGGCCGTAGTCATATTCGGCAGCAATGTCATCATGATGCATGACATGGCAATCTGCAGTGCTAGGGGTGATCTAACGTAGTGCTACACGTTAGAGACGAAGCGGGAAAACATCTGGAAATGTTTTCCCAGCGTTTGGCAGTTTTTGGACAGATGAAACAGAGGGGAAGGATGCATGTTCATCATGTTAGCGGCATGTGACAGATGAGTGGATAGCATATTCGGATTCGCCAAATTTTTCTGAGCAATTTTCATATATAACTTATTTTCATCTGACTTATGGATTATTTCATATGAATTTTCAAAGATTTAAACAATTTATGAAATTACAAATTTATTTTAATTCAACAAATATTTAAATACTAATTCATATGGGTACACAGAATTGTATAGCAGAGGCTGACATATGGGCCCAGTCAGTAGTTGACAAGTCAATGAAGACTGGTCAAAGGGTCTAGGGGGAGCCACATGTCATTGGCTAGGGCTAGCCCAATCAGCATTTGACCGGGTCAACAAGGTAGGTGGGGCCACCTGTCATTGTCACAGGGGAGTTTTAGTTAAGTGGTCGGGCCCACTATCAGTGACTAGTAGACTTAGGATTGAAGTTCCACATTTTAATTAGCCCTAAACTAATCATATGACAGATGGCGCCTACGGGTCAGGGACCCAAGCAGCGGTGGCCGGCGCCGGTGACCACAGGTCGCGATGGAGGAACGCCGCCGGCGTCTCCGGTAACCATTTGGGCGGCCGCGGGGTCCTGCGTGACGCAGATGAAGTGGCGGTTCCATCTAGGCTAGCGACTCTAATAGGGGGGCGAGTGGCTGTAGTAGCAGGTTAGGTGAGGGCACGCGCGGGCCGCTGCACATGAACCGCAGCGGGCGCGGCCTGTGCGGCCGACGGTGAACTAGCAGCGGTGCGGCGCGCAGCAGGCAGCAGCAAAGAGCAGCGATGGCAGAAGCAGGGGGCGGCAGCACCGGGTAGCGCCGGCGCGCGCGAGCTGTAGCGGGCAAACGATGGGCAGCAGAAGCTGAGGCCAGGGCAGGCTGGGCGCGCGACCAAGGGGGTCAGTATGCAGCGGCAGCGCGGGCAACGGCGTGGTGAGTGCGAGCTTGGGAGTGACGATGGCGGCCGCTATGGAATGGATATGATGAGGGTGCAGAGGGGGCCGATGAGGAGCTCATAGGGAAGGTCGTGGGTGACTCGGGGAGGTGTGGAGTGGCCGGAGTCGAGCGGATCGACAGCGACATCGTGTGCTGGCTTGCTCCGATGCGCCTTGGAGGAGCTCCAGCTCGAGAACACGAGCGAGGGGAAGGAGCAATGGGAGGATTATGGTTCGCGGGGGAGGCACGGGTGGCCTTGTTCAAGGAGAGGACTTGGTGTCTTGGACTAAGTGTCCTTGACTGGGTGTCCGGGACTGTGTGTTATCGAGTTTAAATACTCATCCGCTCCAACGAGACGTACAACTGAGACAGCAGTTGGAACTGGTGTACCAAATCGTTGTCTTCACCGAGCTTACTGGTTCTATTTCCTCAACTCTTTCATTTCGTCATAACTGTGTTGTATGTTTGTTCATATCTATGTTTGAAGACTTTGACTGAAGACTTTCTCAATTTCCTCAGTTCAATTTCTTCAGTCTGTTTGTCTTCATCCTGTGTTATCCTGTGATTACGCTTCATGTACTCTGTGCCTGTCTTCGTTTCATCATGATGACTATGCTTGTATTCTGTTGTGTTTACTTTTGAGTACTTATTCCGCTGCTAGTAGTTCTTCGCTAAGGAATTTCCTCACCAGCAACTTCCTCAGTGAAGAATTTAATAAAAATCGCCTATTCACCCCCCTCTAGTCGATATAACGCACTTTCAATTGGTATCAGAGCAAGGTACTCCCTTGTTCTGTGTGATTTTGGTTTAACCGCCTGGAGTTTTAGTTATGTCGACTGCAGGTATGATCAAGGTCTCTGCTGGGTGTCGTACCTTCGATGGGACGGACTACCCCTACTGGAAGAATAAGATGCGAATGCATCTTGAAGCAATTGATAACGATCTCTGGTATGTTGTGGAAAATGGTGTTCCCTCAGTCACACCTTCTCTAAATGATGCCGATGTGAAGAGATTCAAGCAACTCGACTCTCAAGCGAAGAATATCATATGTGGCCATCTGAGCAAAGGACAGTATGGCAGAGTGAGTGCTTTGGAAATAGCGAAGCTTATCTAGGACAGGTTGTCAAAAGTAAATGAAGGAGTCTCAACTCAGCGTGACTCTCGAGTTGATGTTCTTCACAATCTCTTCAACCGCTTCAAAAGACTCGACAATGAAAATGTTCAACAAACCTTCGATCGCCTCACTGACATCTCAAATGAGCTTCAAGCACTTGGTGCCATTGACATCACTGACCATGAGGTGGTGAAGAAATTGCTGAGATCGCTTGATTCCTCATTTGACACTCTGGCATTGATGATACAAGAACGTGCTGATTACAAGTCACTTGATCCCGCTGATATTCTCGAGAGACTAAATACTCATGAGTTCCAACTTGCTGAAAAGAGAGATCTCTATGGTTCAAGCTATGGCAGAACACGTGCACTGAAGGCCAAGGCAGTATCTGAGTCCGAAGATGAAGACTCTGGTAGCAGCCTTGGTGATCCTGAAGAACTGAGCCATGATCTGGCTCTGCTCGTGAAGAAGTTCCAAAAGTTCTCAAGACGTGGTCGCCTTGGGAGATCCTCAAGGAGCAATGATTCCTCATCCAGTGACTACAAGAAGAGGCTCTATCACAAGTGCAAGAAACCCGAACATTTCATTCAAGATTGTCCTCAGTGGGAAAAGGAATCAAAGAAGAAGAAATACAAGGATTACAGTTCTGATGATGCAAAGAAAAAGAAGAAATCCACAAAATCCTCATCATCAAAATCCTCAAAGCCTTCATATCACAAGAAGAGCAGCTCCAAGAAGGCCAGGGCATTCATTGGAAGGAAATGGACTCTAAGGCTGAATCTGAAGAAAATGAGGAAGAGGAGTCATCTGAGGAGTCTGAATCCGGAGTGGCGAGCCTAGCTCTCGCTACTGCATTCGTCAGCAAGTCTATCTTCAAAAATGAAGAAAATGACCTCACCAACAAGGCTGATGAAGGCGATGATGACTACGCTCCCACCTATTGCTTCATGGCAAAGGGTGCCAAGGTACTCAAATATACCTCCTCTGAATCAAGTGAGAATGAATCTGATGAAAACCTTAAGCCCATCTATTCTAAACTTGCTAAGATTGCTATAAAACAACAAAGGGCTTTAGAAAAGGTTCAAAACATGCTAAATAAAAGTGATGATATGTTGGGTGAAGAAATGGATCGCACTGAAACTTTGACTGAAAATCTTCAAAGACTTCAGTCCAAGCTTGACAAACTTCAAAGTCATCATAACACTCTCTTATTGGATCATGAGAAGCTTTCTTATGAATTTCTTCAAAGAAAGCAAGACCTTGAGAAGCTAAGAGTGAGTTATGAAGATCTTCAGAAGGAGCGCGATTCATTACTTGCTCAACAAATCAGCGCATCTTAGGAAGAATTTGTTCCTCCATGCTTGAAGTGCATTGAACGTGAATCTGCTAATTCTTCACCTGAATGTTCAAATGCTGCTAATGTTTCAAATTCTTCACATGCCTCTGCTATCACAAATTCTTCATCTGAGGACATTGCTAGTATCACTGACAATACAGGGCTGAAGAAATTGTACACGACAGGCATGTACAAAAGCCTCAAAGGGCATCAGGCTCTTTGTGATGTGCTTAAAAAGCAGATCCTCAACAGGAACCCTAGGAAAGAGGGTATCGCCTTTGAGAGGAAACTCAATGCTGATGGTACATATTGGAAGCCTGAGCAGTACCCCAAAACTACATGGGTTGCTACAAAGGGACCTCCAGTTGATCCATCTAACTTATCTGGATTTGCATGTGAATCTCCTCATTCTGATGATGAGTCAATTGACTCCAACTATAAGCTATTCAAAAATTAGAATGGTGAAGTATTTGCTAGATATGTTGGCACTAACTGCAGGAACGGCTCCCCGATGAAGAAAATCTGGGTTCCCAAAAGATCCCTTGAAAATCTTCAGGTGAATGTCATCATGACGCCACCTATGAAGAATAGGAACCCCAGATCAAATTCCTCATACGGACCAAATTCCTCATATGGATCAAAGTCCTCATATGAACATCATCATGCTAACCCGTCTGTTTCGCAGGAAAGATCTAAGGATTATGGATATGTGCATTATTCTTCAAATCATTATGTCCATAAGTCCTCGAAGAATTTCTCTGCTTACACATATGCTTACTCTAACCCATCTTATGTGAAACGAAATGGATTGGCTTCTATGCCATCCTTCTTGTATGGAGCTCGCAGAATGATGAACTCTTTGCCACCCCTTCAGATGTGGGTGGTGAATAAAAAGAACTAATCTCTTCTGCAGGGTCAGGTCTCCAGACGCACATAATCGTCTGAAGAATTTGCTGGAGACCTGAGCATGCCTGATAGGACGCAGGCTAATCATGAAGAAATGAACTTTCATTTCTCACGTCCTCATATTGCTTTATCAGTTCTTTTACTTGATGAAATTGATCTGATGAATTGATGTCATATTCTTCACTGATGAAGTAAATGAGTTTGTAAGCTGCACTAATTCATCTGCAGGATGATCAACCCAAAGCCACTGAGTGGGTCCTCGATAGTGGATGTACAAACCACATGACTGGTGACAAGAATCTATTGATGGATGCTCCATTATCTCCGTCGCATCTGAAGCATATCATCTTTGCTGACAAAGGCAAAAGTCAGGTATTGGGTCTAGGTAAGGTTGCGATTACAAAGGATCGACACATGGACAAAGTCATGCTTGTTGAGTCCTTAGGATACAACCTTATGTCTGTCTCAATGCTTTGTGATCTTGATATGGTTGTTGTCTTTGGCAAGTACCGTTGTTTTGTGGTTATGGAAGCTGACAATTCCAAAGTCTTCGAAGGCTTTAGGAGAGGAGACCTGTATATTGTTGATTTCTCTACAAGAGCACAACCAGCCGTGTGCTTACTTGCAAAAGCTTCAAAAGGCTGGCTCTGGCATCGATGACTTGGTCATGCAGGCATGAGGAATTTGCACACGCTTGTGAAGAAGAAGCATGTCATTGGCATCGAGAATGTCAAATTCCTCAAGGATCACCTATGCGGAGCCTGTGAAGCTGGGAAGATGACCAAGGCCAAGCATCCAGCGAAGACTATCATGACCACCACTCGCCCATTTGAATTGCTTCTCATGGATCTCTTTGGTCCTAATCATTATTCTGCTATCTCAAATGAAGCATCTCAATATGGCTTTGTTATTGTTGATGATTATTCTCGTTACACATGGGTACACCTTGTTACTTACAAACATGAAGTGCAGGAAGTCTTCAAACGATTTTCCTCGAGGGCTTCAACCAACTTTGGTGCGAAGATCAAGCACATCAGAAGTGACAATGGCACTGAGTTCAAGAATTCTGGTCTCGATGACTATCTTGATGAACTTGGTATCACTCATGAGTTATCTGCTCCTTACACTCCTCAGCAGAACGGCGTCGTGGAGCGCAAGAACAGGACTCTTGCTGAGATGGCTCGCACTATGCTTGATGAATACAAACCGCCTCGTCGTTTCTGGACTGAGGCAATTGATACTGCGTGCCACATCATCAACAGAGTATATCTTCACAAATTCTTCAAAAAGACTGCCTATGAACTCCTCACTGATAAGAAACCCAATGTAAGTTATTTCAAAGTCTTCGGTGCTAAATGTTGGATTAGAGATCCTCATCACAACTCAAAATTTGCACCGAAAGCACATGAAGGTTTTATGCTTGGTTACGGAAAGGACTCGCACACCTACAGAGTCTTCAACAACGTTCTTCACAAAGTTGTTGAAACTGTAGATGTGTGGTTCGATGAAACTAATGGCTCGCAAAGAGAGCACCTATCTACTGTGATAGATGAACCAGCACCTGAGGAAACTATCAAGTTCAAGGCTACTGAGGATGTCATTCCTACTGAAGAATCTGCTGAAGAATTCATTCCAGAACATGAAGAACGTCGAGCTAATGCACCTAAAGAAAATGCTGAAGAAAATGGTGCTGAAGAAAACGCTGATCAAACTCTTCAATGACAACCAGCTCATCCTCGCATTGCAAAAGAAGTGCAAGTTGAAAAGATCATCAATGACATCAAAGCGCCATGTCCTCTCACACGCTCAAAAGCTTCACATTTGTCTAACTTTTGTGGGCAGTATGCTTTTGTCTCTATTACAGAGCCCACTAAGGTAGATGAAGCATTTCTGGAGCCTGAGTGGATTCAGGCCATGCAAGAAGAATTACATCAGTTCGAGCTTAACAATGTCTGGGAACTGGTTAAACGTCCAGATCCTCGCAAGCACAATATCATCGGCACAAAGTGGATCTACCGCAACAAGCAAGATGAAAATGGCCTTGTGGTGAGGAATAAGGCACGGCTTGTAGCTCAAGGCTACACACAGGTTGAAGGAATTGATTTCGATGAAACTTTTGCACCTGTTGCTAGACTTGAGGCTATTCGCATATTACTTGCTTATGCTAACCATCATGATATCACTCTATATCAAATGGATGTGAAAAGTGCATTCCTCGATGGTAAGCTTGAGGAAGAAGTGTATGTTGCTCAACCCCCAGGTTTTGAAGATCCAAAGAATCCTGACAAAGTCTTCACACTCAACAAGGCCCTCTATGGCCTCAAGCAGGCCCCACGGGCTTGGTATGATACTTTGAAGGAACTCTTCATGAAGAAAGGCTTCAAACCCGGTTCACTCGACCCTACTCTTTTCACTAAATCTTATGATGGTGAATTGTTTGTGTGCCAAGTATATGTTGATGATATTATCTTTGGTTGTACTGACCAACGTTATAGTGATGAATTTGCCTATATGATGAGTGAAGAATATCAAATGTCTAGGATGGGAGAGTTGAAATTCTTCGTAGGTCTTCAAATTCGTCAACAACACAATGGCATATTCATATCTCAGGAGAAATACCTCAAGGATGTACTGAGGAAATTCGGCATGCAAGATTGCAAAGGCGTCAAAATTCCTATGCCCACAAATGGCCATCTGTGCACTGATGAAAATGTTATTGACTTCGATCATAAGGTATACCGCTCCATGATAGGTTCCTTATTATACTTATGTGCATCTAGGCCAGATATAATGCTTAGTGTTTGCATGTGTGCCCGATTTCAAGCTGCACCGAAGGAATCACACAATAAGGCTATGAAGCATATTCTTCAATATCTAGCTCACACACCAACACTTGGATTATGGTACCCCAAGGGCTCGGCTTTTGATCTTGTTGGATATTCTGACTCTGACTATGCTAGTGATCGTGTGGATCGCAAGTCAACATCTGGTACATGTCATTTCCTCGGACGATCTTTGGTCTGTTGGTCCTCGAAGAAACAGAACTGCGTATCACTATCTACTACTGAAGCCGAGTACATTGCCGCTGGTTCTTGCTGTGCCCAATTGCTATGGATGAAGCAAACTCTCAAGGACTACGGCGTCAACATGAAGAATGTACCTCTCTTTTGTGACAATGAGAGTGCCATCAAGATTGCTCACAACCCAGTTCAGCACTTGAAGACAAAGCACATTCAGATTCGTCATCATTTTCTTCGTGATCATGTGTTGAAGGGCGACATTTCTATTGAGCATGTGAAGACTGAAGAACAGCTAGCCGATATCTTCACAAAGCCCTTGGATGAGAAGAGATTTAGCAAGTTGCGGTGTGAGCTAAATATTTTAGAGTCTTCGAATGTTCTTTGAAAAGGACACTCATCCTAACACTTATGCAAAATTGATGACTTAGATGTGCAACACATGAAGAAACGTTTTTCTTCAATCAATGAAGAATAACACTCTTAGTGTGAAGAAATTAATGAAGAATTTGATTCTCAGAACCCTACGATAATTGTACGCGGTGTCTGAAATCATCATTCTTATACGGTGGGTCACGCCACCACCAAAAGTTGAAATTCCTCAAATTATTCATATTCTTCAACTTTGCATAGTCTTCACTGGTTCCGTCGTTTTTTCACTGGCTATATATATATATATATATATATATATATATATATATATATATATATATATATATATATATATATATATATGAGTTTATGTCCTCTACAACATTCACTTATTGCTATTTCTTCAAGTTGGTTTTCTGCTAAGTGAATGTGATCGGACCCTTCCCCTCTATGCTATACTCAACCCAATCTGTTCACAAATTCTTCATGTGCGTTCTATTTCAAACTCGTTCAACATCTTCATTGTGTCCTTGTCAGTTGAAGAAATTGCGAACGGAACTTTAAAACCTATCTTATCGAAATTTTCGGTTTTGCCGCTCAAACCGTTCCGCATCCCTTGATACACTTATCCACTCACCCACGATCTAACACGTCTCCACCTCTCACTACGTGGGTGACACATGTCATGCGAATGAGAAGGGTCAGGGGCACATTCGTCCAATTTCTTCGGGCGAGCAGTTTTTCACCGTGGCTATAAATACCCCTCCTTCCCTTCCTCACTTCTTTTACTCCGCTCGACCTCTCTCTCCAGCTCGAGCTTCTCAAACCCTAGCGCCGACGCTACTTCATCACCACCGGTGAGGAAGAGCTTCACTGCCTCGACCTCGTCGCCGACGTACTCGCGCCGACCGCGGACATCTTCACTCCGCCGCCGCCGTAGCCGTCTTCCTCCGCCAAGTTAGGGCGTGGAAGATCTGCACAGATGAACTTCACATCTCCTCACTCCAGTTCGTCGTGTTCTTCGTCCATGGTAAATAAAAGTTACTTTTACTGCCCTCGTTGATTCGAATGATTATCTACAAAATCTTAAAATGTGTTTTTCTTCATATCCTCACACACTGAACACCTCACAGAGTCATCTGTTCTTGATTCATTTCTCTAAGCATCATTTTTCTTCAAGATTCCTCAATTGTGTGGATCTTCGATCTATAAAACTCTGGAACCTAAGACAAAGAACGCTTAGTGAAAATCTTCAAGACTCATCTGGTCAAATTCCTCAAACCTATTCATTTTGAAAAACCTTCTGAGAACGCATGTGACCTCTCCAAATTCCTCGCAACTATACTCTGTTCACAGGTACACATGTCAGCTGCTGAATCACTAGGGATCTCAACTTAACTCATTTGCAGCGTTCCTCGAAGAAAAGTTGGATACTTCTTCAGAGAATTTGATTGTTCAAATTCCTCAACTAAGGAAAATGGCTGATGGTAAAAGGCCACAGAAGGGAGGAAAGAGGCCTGAGGTAAATACAGCGTTTGAGATCCCTGATGACATATATGCTGGGTACTGCACACCTACTGAGGAAACCAAGAATGAGCGCAAAGTGCGCATTCAGAAGATAGAGAGGAGATGGGCAAGAGAATGGAGGGAGTACAGATATGTCACTCCTAAGTATATGAAGAAATTTGCACTCAATCCTCCATGCCCAAGAGCTCCATTGGCACCTGGCCAAATTGCTGATCCCACCAGCCTCAAGCGAGGTGCGGACTATCCTGATGAATGGGCCAAGCGCCAAGCCAAACTGGCTAAGCAAGCCAAAGAAGCAGTGAGGAAATTCAATGAAGACTCTGCCGCTGCTGCTACCTCTGCTGAGGCCTTTGCTGTCAAGCCAAAGAAGGCTATGTCAAAGAAGCCTGCGCGCAAGCCAAGTGTTTCATCAGCAATGCCCTCACGGCCAGAATCATCAAAGCCCTCACGGCCAATTCCTCATGCTGCTCCTATTCCTCCAAAGTCCTCAGCTCCTCTGCCAAAGCCTTCAGCTGTTTCGACCAAATCCTCAGCACCTGTGCATCTCGCTTCGTGCCAAAGGACTGCCGGCATCTCCATTGCCTCAGGTGTCTCAGCTAGTTCCTCAGCTGCACCAAGTTCCTCAGCTGGCCCCTCACTGCTGAAGACAAAGGCCACTGCTGGATGAGGTCCACGCCCAAGTCCTCAAAAGAAGCAAGTCGCTTTCCAAGTGTCGTCTGATGAATACGAAGCTGATGATGATGAACTTGCAGAAATCATCAGAGACAGGCAAGTCAGGGCCGCTAGAGCCAAAGGATCAGAGGTGCCACTGCTTTTGGATCCCAAGCTGATCCTCGACTACATTGATGATTGGCACAAGGACCCTAACAGTCCCTTGCTAGACTTCAAGCTGACTCCTGGCCAAAGTCAAATGCTGACCCACTTCATTCAAGAAGAAAAGTGGAAATTTGAGAAGGCCAGGCAGATCAAGAAAGCGCAGTACAAGAAAGAGCGCTATTTGAAGAAAAACGTTGTCTCTATGACAACTGAAGAACTTGTCACTACTCAGACTGAGATTAAGAAACTCAGTGATGACTTTGAAGCATATCGCGCTGATTGGCTTGGAGCTAAGGTTCGTTTTGTGAAACTTGCGGATAACTTCACTTCCAATGTTGCAGCCCCAACGCAACAGGAAATTCCTTAGGCTGAAGCATCTGCTCAGCCTACTAAAGAAAATGCCAGCACCGCTGATGACAATCAGGCTGCTGAAGATAATTTGAGTTCCAGGGCTGATGACTGCATTCCAGCCGCTGAAGAAATTGGCAGGGCACCCACTAGCGGTGTGCCTGAAGAAACTGAAGAACTCAGGGCAACTACATCAGTTGTACCTGAAGAAAATCAACCAGATTCCTCAGCTGCTCCTGCACCAACTTCAACTTCAATCCTTCCATCTGCATCGGATGTGAAGAAGACCAAGGCTGCAGAGTGTGCTGCAGTGAAGAAAAGGAAATCATCAACTGGTTCAGATTCTTTAGCTCTGAAGAAAATGAAGCCTATGACAAGTTCATTTGCACATCTGATTGATGTTGTTCCCATCTCAACCAGGCCATCAAAGGACCTTGTTCCTTTTGATGAAGAATATGTGATCCCCAGCGGATCTGATGACGAAACTCCTACTGCTGCTTCGTCTGAACCAATCGATGAAGAAATTGAAGTGGATGATATCCCTTCAACACCTATCATCTCCTCGCCTATGCCTCAGTTCACAGCTGAAGAGGCTGGCGTTGAAGAAATGGAAGATGATGATGTGTACATTGGCTGTTCCACACCCATAATCAGTGATGAATTCTGGGAAAGTCAGCATCCAAATTCTCCAATGTTCACTCCTCTACAGTAAATTCCTCAGTCCCCCAGACAAACTGTTCACATGGGCTCTGAAAAAACTCATCCCACTACATCTGCCCATGAGGAAATTCCAGCCACTAGCACTGAAGAAACTGCTGGTGCTGAACAACCAACGACGCAGACTGCCACTGAGGAGGAACCAGAAATTCCTCAGCCTGAAGAACCTGCGATTGAGATTCCTGAGGTCGTGATGCAACTCACTAACACTCCTCTGCCGAAGCCAAAGGATCCATTCTCACGCAAGCAAAAGTTCAAGGCTGATGATTTCTTCGGCGAGCATGTATTCTTCGAAGATTACAACCCATATGACTCTGCTTGCATTAGGAAGAGGCGTTTCTGGACTGCTAGTCAAGCCAATTTCTATTCCTCAGTGCTGTTCAACAAGGAGAAAATTTTCTACCATGAGCATATTCCTCACGTGGATATGGAATCTCTGCCGTGCTTCGCACCAGTCCTTAGTGTTCTTCACGATGCTGGACTGCTCAATTTTTGCTCTGACATCTGTGATTGGAATGAAGAACTGATTCTTCAATTCTATGCAACGCTGCACATCACCGGAGATGCTGAAGATGTGAATTCATGGGTGCTCGACTGGATGTCTGAAAACACTCACTACACTGCACCAGCCTCTGAATTGCTTCGTGCTCTACCACTCAATCCTCCCCTTGAAGAAGCTCGCTGCATCTACAGTGAACCTGAGCTCACACATCATTACATGAAGGTGCTGATGAAACCTTTAAAGCCAGGTCAAGCACCAAGAACCAAATTCCTCGTGAAGGAATTGATGTACGTGCCCAGAGCTGTCTATCGTATTCTTATGAGGACAATCAGTCCTATCAAAGGCCACGACTCATCTGATGAGAAAATTGTTGGCATCATGAAGAATCTGGTATTCAACATTGTTCATGGCATTCCTGTCAATTATCACGATTTCTTCATGAGGACTATGGCCAATGTTGCACTGTCTCCGTCTGAGCTGAAGCCTTATGCACCTTGGATCATGAGATTCCTCAGGACAAGGTCTTCACTCAACTACAAAGATGATTTCCAGAATCATCTCAGCTACTTGCCCCCAATTGAAGTCCTCAAGCAGACATATTCCTCAGTTGATGGAAAGGGCAAGGCACCAGCTGTAATTGATGAAGGCATTCGTCCATTGGATGGTCAGTTTCGCAAAGCTGCGTCTTATTCCACCAATGATGACTCTGCCACACATGACTCTGTCAATGCACCTAAGTCCACTCCTCAAGCCACTGCTCCGCGCGTGATGATTGACCGTGAACTTCTGCTTAGTCTTCACCAGAAGGTGGATCAAAATCACAAATGGGTTAAGCATCAGTTTGGTTCACTTCTTCACAACATGACTGCCACACACAATGCAGTGAAGAAAAACCACTAGTACCTCCATCAAGTCTTCGTGCGCACCTGGGCAATCCTGTCACATCTGTATGGTGAAGAAGATCTGAAGAACATGGGTCTTAATGAAGATTTTGACTCGTCTGCACCTCCACCGAAGAAATTCAAGAAGGTCAAGGTTCCTTCTCTAGTGGCCAGCTCATATTCTTCATCGCGCGACACTGATGAACATGAAGATTTGGACAACACTACGGCAGGCCCTACATCAACAAACGACCCCAACAACGCTGGCGCTCCTTCATCAACATGATTATCTTCAGGGGCGTTAGTCCTCATTTTCGATCCTTTTGGTCATTCGATGACAAAGGGGGAGAAATATGAGTTAGTCTTCAAGCGGGTCTACTATATGGGCGTTTTTTTGCTAAGTTACAACTCTCGTTCTTCTGAAACTTTATTGGATCGAGTTGTAATCTTAAACCCGATGGTGCTCTGATACTTTTGATGCACTGTGCTCTGATACTCTTGATGCACTATTCTACATGCTTATTCCTCGTTAATATTATTGCACGCATGCTGAATTTCATTAGGCACCATATTTCATCATGCATTTCAAATTCTTCATATTATATGTTAAATGCGTGTATGAATTACAAGATATAGGGGGAGATCTCCATGATTCAACTCTTCAAGTGTGCATTGCTTCAAAAGCAAATTCCCCACTATGCACATCTTCAGGGGGAGTTCTTCTATATCTTGCAATCAAATTCCTCAATATCAGTATTTACACTTCATATGTTTATCCCCATTAAAAACTTAACCTATATTGTCATCAATCACCAAAAAGGGGGAGATTGTAAGTGCATCTAGTGCCCCTTAGTGATTTTGGTGTATTGAAGACTTATAGGTTAAGGGACTAATGCGTGTGTGAGTGTACACAGGTCTATAAGTCTATGAGGAGTTTGATATTTACAGGAAAAGTCGACCCCTAAAAATGAATATCTTCGACTGAAGATTTTGGTATTTCTGAAGACTTTCATGAAGACTTTGAAAGTGAAGAAATTGGTGTGTCCGTGAAGACTTGATATTCATGCGAGAAATATGAAGCTTGAAGACTTTCATGTTCATAGTTTTGTTTTTCTCTTTCTTGAGTCATAGGAAACACCGTACTGTTAAAGGGGGTTGAGGAAATACTGAGGAAAAATTTCCATGTGATGCTCAACTCAAAATCCTACACCTACCAATCCCTTCGAGTGAAGCCATTGGAAATCTCGTATAGTTCAGTCAATTTCTTCAGTGACAGAGACGAAGTTCTTCTGATCTCTGAGGAATTTGTCCTGACTGAGGAGTTAGGAATTCGCCAGTGCGGATTGCCGACACAGTGAGGAACATGATAGCCCTGAGGATTTTGCTACTCAAAATTCCGACCGTTGCTGTGCTATGCGCCAGCTGTCCCAAAATATCTATCCACCTAACGGTCATATCATTGAAGGGCATTTATGTCTTATCATGTCGGGCTGCTCCCTAGGCTATAAATAGCCGCCCCCTACAACCACTAGCTGGTTGGCTGCTCCAAGAGAAACTGACACTTGTCATTTGAGAGCAACCCATCCCCCGAGGACTTTGAGCGAAAATCATCAAGTGAGGAAAAACCAAAAACCCAAACACCTACAAACCCCAAGTGATTGAGCATCACTGAAGAGATTGATCCTGAGTGGATCCGACGCTTGTTACCTTTGAAGATTGTGCTTCTTCCAGACGGTTAGGCATCATGGTCTAGAGCATCCAAGAGGAATTGTGGATCGCCGAGTGACCAAGTTTGTGAAGGTTTGGAAGTCGCCTGAAGACTTACCACGAGTGATTGGAGGAGGTCTGTGTGACCTTAGTTCAAGGAGAATACGGTGAGGACTGGGTGTCTTGGACTAAGTGTCCTTGACTGGGTGTCCGGGACTGTGTGTCCTCGAGTTTAAATACTCAGCCGCTCCAACCAGACGTACAACTGAGACAACAGTTGGAACTAGTCTATCAAATCATTGTCTTCACCGAGCTTACTGGTTATATTTCCTCAACTCTTTCATTTCCTCATAACTGTGCTGTATGTTTGTTCATATCTGTGTTTGAAGACTTTGACTGAAGACTTTCTCAATTTCCTCAGTTCAATTTCTTCAGTCTGTTTGTCTTCATCCTGTGTTATCCTGTGATTACGCTTCATGTACTCTGTGCATGTCTTCATTTCATCATGATGACTATGCTTGTATTCTGTTGTGTTTACTTTTGAGTACTTATTCCGCTACTAGTAGTTCTTCGCTAAGGAATTTCCTCACCAGCAACTTCCTCAGTGAAGAATTTCATAAAAATCGCCTATTCACCCCCCTCTAGTCGATATAACGCACTTTCAATCACGAATTCCCTGAAGGGTTCAAACCCATGAATATTGAATCATATGATGGGACAACTGATCCCGCGGTATGGATCGAGGACTTTATCCTCCACATCCACATGGCCCGCAGAGATGACCTCCATGCTATCAAATAACTTCCACTAAAGCTTAAATGACCAGCTCGGCACTGGTTAAACAGCCTGCCTGAAAATTCTATCGGCAGCTGGGAGGACTTGGAAGAAGCCTTCCTCGACAACTTCCGAGGTACATATGTCTGGCCACCAGACGCCGATGACTTAAGCCACATAGTTCAACAACCTGGAGAGTCAGCCAGGAAATTCTGGGCTAGGTTCCTAACCAAAAAGAACCAGATCGTCGACTGTCCGGATACCGAAGCCCTAGCGGCCTATAAACATAGCATCCGGGATGAATGGCTCGCCCGCCACCTCGGCCAAGAAAAGCCAAAATCTATGGCAGCCCTTACAACACTCATGACCCGCTTTTGCGCGGGTGAGGATAGCTGGCTGGCTCGTAGCAAAAACACAGCCAGCGAGGAAGGCCCCTCCGAAGTCAAAAACAGCAATGGCAAGATCCAATGTAACAAACACAAACGCCAAAGCAATGGTGATAATACCGACGACACTACAGTCAACGCCGGATTCAGCGGCTCCAAGTCCAGCCAGCGGAAGAAACCATACAAAAGAAACAATCAGGGACCATCCAGCCTGGACCGCATACTCGATCGCCCGTGCCAGATACATGGCACCCAAGGCAAACCACCCAATCATACCAACAGAGATTGTTGGGTTTTCAAACAGGCCGGCAAATTAAACGCCGAGAACAGGGAAAAGGGATCACAAAGCAAGGACGATGACGAGGAGCCCCGGCAACCGAACACAGGGGGACAGAAGAAGTTTCCCCCTCAAGTCAAAACAGTGAACATGATATATGCTACACACATCCCCAAAAGGGAGTGCAAGCACGCACTAAGGGACGTCTACGCGATAGAGCCAGTTGCCCCAAAATTCAACCCATGGTCGTCATTCCCGATCACCTTTGATCATCGGGATCATCCGACTAGTATTCGTCATGGCGGCTTAGTCGCGCTAGTCCTCGACCCTATCATTGACGGATTTCACCTATCGCGCGTCCTTATGGACGGGGGTAGCAGCCTCAATTTGCTCTATCAGGACACAATGCGCAAATTGGGCATTAATCCATCACGGATCAAACCCACAAAGACTACCTTCAAAGGAGTCATACCAGGTGTAGAGGCCCGCTGCACGGGCTCAATCACGCTCGAGGTTGTCTTCGAAGCTCCGGACAATTTCCGAAGCGAGGAGTTAATCTTCGACATAGTCCCCTTTCACAGCAGCTATCACGCACTGCTCGGATGGACCGCATTCGCCCGATTCAACGCAGTGCCACACTATGCTTATCTCAAGCTCAAGATGCCCGGTCCACGTGGTGTCATAACAGTCAATAGAAACACGGAACGCTCCCTCCATACAGAAGAGCAAACAGCTGCCTTAGCAGTAGAAGTATAGAGCGGCCTTCTCAAGCAGAACCTTAATTCGGTTGCCAAGCCCACGGACACTGTCAAGAGGTCCGAACTACCCTGCAACAGGACAACTCGGCTTGTCAGGAGCTATACTAGCAATTCAGCCTCCGTATCAGTCATGTTCAAGTAGTGGCATTCGCACCATGCATACATAACTACGCACTCAAAATTCCATGGGCATCGACGAAGGCATAGCTAGTTTGTGATCCACAGTACGGTTCAACTTGTCGGCATTCTGGGAATGGGGATCCCCAGACTTGCCTGCCTGCGGCCTGCGGCGTGGCTCAAAGGGGGCCCCAGCACGGCCCATCTTCACCAACACAGACCCAAGACCCTCGCGAGGGGCCAAGCCTCGCGGGGCGGACGACGCGAAGCTTCCTCAGGCACGGCCTCATCAGGCTGGCTCGCGAGGAGGCGGAGAGATCAAGGCGGGGTACCTCACGAGGTGCCCGTGATGCAAGCCATGACGACCAAAGGCGCCAGGCGGGTGCCAGCCCGCGCAGTGTCCTCCTTTACTCTTTGGTGCAAAGGGAGCAAGCGCAGCCACGGAGTACCGAGGCATCAGGCAAAGGTTGCCATTTCGGTGCAACAAGACAAGGACCAGGAGGACTGCAAGACGGAGGTCATTGTGGAGCCCAAGACGGCGTCACCTCCAGAGCTTTGTGCAGGCGAAGACTACTTTTGTCAGGATAGCTAGTACTAGCTGTCCCCCTTCAAATTAGCCTGCCATTGTTGGCTCCCTTCCCGCTCGATATTTGGGAAGAGGACCAGGGCCTCTATAAATAGGACCAGCCACCCACAGGGCAAGGGGGATCGAAAATCATGGAGAGAGAGAGAAGGGTGACTGAACTCCTCCCAACAGTTCATCGCCCCAGCCAAGAGCAGACCCTCGCGAGGCTGTTCTTCCTTGTATTGTTCATCATCATCAGCCCAAGAGGCAATCCACCACGCCACACACTGGAGTAGGGTATTACACCACAATGGTGGCCCGAACCAGTATAAACCCTGTGTCTCTCGGGTTGTTCTTTCCATAGCTTAGATCTTAGCGAGGCGGAGGGGTGCAGGTAGGTAGGAGGCGAAATCTCCGCACGCACCCCAGTGTTCGAACCCCAAGGGTCTGCCGGAACCCGAAATCCGACATTTGGCGCGCCAGGTAGGGTGTGCCGGAATCCACCTTCTACCGCTTCGTGCCCCGTCGCGTCGTCATCACCATGTCCGGCGACCAGGCGGGCAACCCAGATCCATGGGCGGCGTGGCCCACCCACGCAGAGCCGCTCGCCCCGGGCGACCCCGTGCCCCAGGCAGCTCGCGGTCCGCAGGGCGCTGTGGGCCGCGGGCGACGCGGACAGGCTTCGATAGCTCTCACACCGCAGCAAGCGCGGTCGGCAGCAAGGGCCTCCAATCACGCTGCGACCACGACACCGTACACCCGCCAGGAGCAGGTGAACTCAAGGGCCGCGCTCACGGTGGCCCGAGAGCTGCTGCAGTGCAGGCTGCTGGAGGGCGGCCGCGACGTGCTGCTGGAGCGGGTGGCAGAGCTCCTGGGCTTCGCCGCCTCGGGGGCTCACCCCTTCTGCACCCAGCCCCCATCTCAAGCGCAAGGCCGCCCACGCGGCGGCTCCGCGCGCGCCCGTGGGCTCCAAGGCTACTCCAACGCTAGCGAACCTGTTAGCACCGGACCGGCGGCGGCGCTGCCCCCGCCCATGGTCCATGAGGAAGAAGGACTCGACATGACCCGCGGCCCCAATGGATAGCCGCGCCGCCACCCCATGGTGGGCGCGCCAGGCAGGACCGCGTGGCATGCGGAGCACTACGGCATGGCCTTCGGGATGACGGCGCCAGAGGAATACGTGCCCCTCATGATGGACCAAGGACACCCTCATGAGAGAGAACTAGGCTCGCTCCTCAGCCCAAGCTGGGGGGACAAGGCACCAGAAGCTGAGCCTTTCCAAGAGCCCTGGGACGGTCCCACTGGCCATGCTGGAGGAAACAATTATCGGGTACCGCTAATTCTTTAGGAGCAGGCATACGCTAACCATGGATCGCAGGAGGTGCAGGTCTCCATAGCGAGCAGTTGCCCCGCTCCCACAGTCTCCTACCCCTCGGGAGGAGGGCGCAGGGGGCTGCAGGAGAGGGGCCGAGATCCGACATCACACCGCGGCGTTCGGAGCAAGGTGTTCTCAGGAGGTAGGCCCTCTGCTGGGGAGGTGCCTCAGGGCCTGCCCCTGGCGGAGGACTCGTGGTCGTCGGGGGAACCGCTGGGGACCGCTCTACCCCATCGGCGGCGTCCTGGTTTCCGGTCGTCGTTGATGGCACTAGAGTGTGGCGCAAGGCGGGTCCCTCATCTGGCGATATGAAGCAAGGCCAGTACCTGTGAAGAAGGCCCGGTGCTTGTGAAGCTCGCCGCCCCATGACACTCTCATGTAATAATGAGTGGGGTTGTACACGCCCCGGAGTCTCAGGGGTGCCGGCCTCAGGCCCTGGGGCTCCCTCCCACGCCCAGTGGCAGCACTTAGCTCCGCGCTGGTGAGAAGACGTCCAAGACTAGATTAGGTGCCGGACGCGGCCTTTTGTCTGCTTTCGTTGCTTTTCCCTTTGGTTGTCGCTTTCCCCCGCTGGATTCAAGTTGGATTCGAATTTGAGATTTGCGTGTGTTTGGGGAAGGGGTGCTTAGTCTCGTTCGAGCAATTTCTCGCGTTTTGGTTACCACTTTGCCTCAGCTGCCTCCCCTCGTGAGCCCCTCGCGAGCCGGGTCAGGCCTAGCTTGCGCGCAGCCCAGACTGCCGCCGCCGCATCCTCTCAGGAGGGTGTTTTGCTGCAGGTCCTACGGATCCAATCAGGGAACACTCGGGACACCACAACCTCCCACGGGCTACCTCAGGGCCGGCACGGGAACAAGGTAAACTAGCCAACCAGCGCGTCGCGTAAGCCAACCACTTGGCGTGGGCGCATGGGCAATGTAGCATCTACTAATACGATGAACACAAGTTTTACATAAGGGGCTCCCCCTCCAAAATGCTCTCACCGCCATCAGGCCAAAACCTGAGTTCTATTCATGCAGGGTAAGGAAGTAGGAATGATGCACAATCAGTCGGATAAATCCCCCAATGCGTCCTCAGGAGCACCACCCGAGCCGCTGCTGGCGTCGCTGAACTCGCCATCGCTGTCCACGTCGCCGCCAGCGGCATCAGGGCCGTGCACCGCACCGCCCTCGTCGGCAGCCACGATCACGCCGTCGTTGTCTGAAGCGAAGGCCCTGATAAGAGCATCCACATTGTCTTCCACCCAGTGCGCCAGGTCGCCTCGGACGGCCTGGGGGACTGGGGCGATGGCGGCATCGAAATCGAAGTGGGGATCCATGTTCTAGAGATGGCTGAAGACGCGAGAAAAGGCACGCCTGAGCAGGGCGCGACTCCTCTCCTCCACCAACCTGTCAGCCCTGACCGACCGCGCCTCCAGTTGCGTCACCATGTCAGTGAAGAACTGAAGATTGCCGACGTAGTTGACTGCATGCGGCTCGCCAATAGCCGCCTCGCAGATGTTGCCCAAGGCTGTGTTGGCTCTCTCCCGGAGCATGGTGAGCATGCGGCTGTGCTCATGCTCCAGGATCCGCCGCTGACGTATCTCATCCGCATTCTGGCGCACGACGGCCTCAGCCTCCTCCACCCGCTGGCGAAGAAGGAGCACCTCGGCCTGGGAGGTGGTTTACTCACCTTGCGCCACCTCAAGGGCGGCCCGGAAAGCATCGGCCCGCCGTGTCGCCTCCTCCAGCTTGGCTCTCAAGGCAGCAGTCCTGCCTTCAGCCTCGGCCCGGATCAACCCCAGCTTCTCCTCGAACTCGTGCTCGAGGTTCAAATGCGCCATCGCCACTCGACGTCCGACCTCCTCTAGGACACGGGCTTCCTGTGCAGCGACATCATCCTCCGCCTGCGTCACCAAGCGCTCCCTCATCTCCAGACGCTCGTACTCACGGGTACGTTCGGTGGCTTCCGGCGTCAGCGCCTCCTCACGCTTCTGGAGCTCTGCTGAGTCGCTAGAGGCCACCTTCATCGATGCGAGGGCTGCCTCGCGCAGCTCCACCTGCTCCTCCAGTGAGTGGCACCAGGCCAGGAGCTCCCGAGCCCGCTCCTCCGCCGCCGTTCACCGCCGGTCAGCTTCCCGGGCCTCCTCAGCGGCCCAAGATCGGGCCTCCCAAGAGGCCACCAGCGATGCCTTGGCCTCTGCGTCGTCAATATCGCGCTGATGGCACGCAAGGGCGATGGCGCCCTCCAGCTCGCGCCTCTCTGCAGCCAGGCGCAGGCCCTCGGCCTCAAGGCACGCGTCTTCATCAGCAAGCTCCTCACCAAGCAGGCTTACCGCGTCAGCCGCCCTTCGAAGGAATCCTTGGCGGAGAACGCGACGCTCCCGAGCACGCTCAAGCACGTCTTCCACGCCATCATCTACCCCAAGCAAGCGTTGGGGGCCACGAATCAGCACCCCCCCTCCGGGCTGGGGGCTGGGGGCTGGCACCCTCGCGACGGCCGGGCACGCAGCGCCAGAAGCCCGGCCTGGAGCCAGCCTGTCCCCAGGTGAAGAGCGCAGGGAGCGCCTCAGCCAATTGCAGTCCACGACCAGGCGAGAAGCCCACGGCAGGCTGGCTATGCCACGAGAAGGCCTGCGGAAGAGGATCGTGAGGTGCGCAGGGCTACGATGCGCCTCGGGATGGTCCGCCTCTTCGATCGCCCTCACCACAAGGGCTCTGCTGCTCGGGGCGCTTGAGGACGATGGAGGGGGCGAAGCCAAGGGGGAAGGCACCTCAGCCGTCTCCGCAAGCTCGGCTGGAAGGGGCCTACGGAGAAAGGGTCAGTAAAAGCAACGGAAGGATCGGGAGCTGGGAAAGGAGAAGGCTTACTCATCAGTGGCGAAGTACTTCCTACGCTTCAGCAGGCGACAAGGGTAATCGTCGCCCAGGGCCTCCCTTCTCTTCTGGAGGGCCTCAAAGTCCATGCGGAAGCGGCCCAAGAGTTGGGCGCAGGGATCAACCTGCGACGAAGACGGAGTGTCAAGGCGATATCCGTCAGGGGCGCCTGCCTGATGCGCACTGCCAATCGCCTCGCCAAGGGAAGCAGCTGGAGCCTCAGGGGCCTCAGTCGCAAGCGCTGAGGGCAGCTGCTCGTCACCCTCAGCCTCAGCGGCACGGGCTCCGAGAGCTGCTCCCTCATGAGCATCGCCCGGCGCCATCACCCCGCCGGGAGCCCCCTCGGCCTCTGGCGCCTCATGCCTCCCTGCTCCGCCGCTCGAGGAAGAGCCGCCTTGGCCGACTGGAAGGGCAGTCACCACCACTGGGTTCTCGCGAGGCCCCTGGAGGCCGGCGGGGCGCGACCCCCACTCATCAAAGATAGGCATCTGCTTCACAAAATCGCCCCTGCTCTGGCAGAGGTACAGCAAGGCCCCTCCCTGCTGGAAACTGCCAGGGTTGGGGTCCCCGGTCAGGGTCAAGAGCGCTGTCCTCAGCACTTCAGGAGTCAGGTCCTCTTCCTGGAGCCTCATATGATCGTCGCGCCCGCTGAAGGCCCACATCCGGCAGGAGTGGCGTTGGAGAGGAACAACGCGGCGTAGCAGGAACTCCTTCACCACCTTGGGCGCTGTCACGCCAAGCGACCTCAAGAACGCGAAGCAGTGCCAGACGAAGACGAGCCGGGGGCTCTCAAGCGTCTCTTGGCCCCAGCCCGAATTGGGGACAGCAGGCAAAGTTGGCTCCGATAGCAGGGGGCTGGGCACCCCTGCGTCCACAAACAGCCACCGCTCGTGGAACCCAGCCGCGGGCGGGGGGAGCTTGAAGTCAATCCCAGAGGCCGCTGTCTCAGACGCGGCAATGAAGCTCACGCACGCCCAATATTGGGTAGGATCAACAAGGCGCAGCGAGAAGAAGTGGCGCAGCAAGGAAACCAAAGGAAGGTTGCCCATCATAGCCTCGCAAACAAAGGCGAAGATCGAAAGGAGGGTGATGGATTCAGGACCCAAATGCATCATGTGGATCTGATAGTGGGAAAGCACGGCATTGAAGAAATCAAAAAAGGGAGGAACCAGACCCGCCCACAGGGCGTCGGCAAAATACGGGACCTCGGTGACTATCCTGTCGATGGAGAAGTGGGACGCGGGCCAGGCTGTCATCCTCCCGCATTCATTGAGGATAGTGGCCAGAGCCGAGCTAACCTTGCCTAAGCCCTCGGCGGGGGCCGCCAACGGCGGCGGACAAGGCGGAGGCACGGGTTTCTTCCCTCTTCCCTTCTTCGTCGGAGCCATGGCGATGGGAAGGGGGGGAAGGTTCGAGATTGGGTTGAAAACAGAAGCTAGAGTTCGAGCGGAAGAAGGATGGAGGGCGCTCGAGCAACAGAAGGGGGAGCGGCTATGTACAACTACGAGTCCGCCTAGCATGGCGCAAAATAAGGGGGCGTGGGGGAATAGTGCCGCCCACGTCCAGTAAACCTCCATGCGGTGCCCAAGGCCGCACGTTGTTAGGGCCCGCAGCGCTTCGCTCTTGCCCTTCCGCCTCCCTGCACGGCCAAGTCCGGGCGCGCCTTGGGCCCGGGGGCTACTGTCGGCGTTCTGGGAACGGGGGTCCCCAGACTTGCCTGCCTGCAGCCTGCGGCGTGGCTCAAAGGGGGGCCCAGCACGGCCCATCTTCACCAACACAGACCCAAGACCCTCGCGAGGGGCCAAGCCTCGCGGGGCGGACGACGCGGAGCTTCCTCAGGCACGGCCTCATCAGGCTAGCTCGCGAGGAGGCGGAGAGATCAAGGCGGGGTACCTCACGAGGTGCTCGTGACGAAAGCCATGACGACCAAAGGCGCCAGGCGGGTGCCAGCCCACGCAGTGTCCTCCTTTCCTCTTTGGTGCAAAGGGAGCAAGCGCAGCCGCGGAGTACCGAGGCATCAGGAAAAGGTTGCCATTTCGGTGCAACAAGACCAGGACCAGGAGGACTACAAGATGGAGGTCATTGTGGAGCCCAAGACAGCGTCACCACCAGAGCTTTGTGCAGGCGAAGACTACTTTTGTTAGGATAGCTAGTACTAGCTGTCCCCCTTCAAATTAGCCCGCCATTGTTGGCTCCCTTCCCGCTCGATATTTGGGAAGAGGACCAGGGCCTCTATAAATAGGACCAGCCACCCACAGGGCAAGGGTATCGAGAATCAGGGAGAGAGAGAGAAGGGTGACTGAACTCCTCCCAGCAGTTCATCGCCCCAGCCAAGAGCAGACCCTCGCGAGGCTGTTCTTCCTTGTATTGTTCACCATCATCAGCCCAAGAGGCAATCCACCATGCCACACACTGGAGTAGGGTATTACACCACAACGGTGGCCCGAACCAGTATAAACCCTGTGTCTCTTGTGTTGTTCTTTCCATAGCTTAGATCTTAGAGAGGCGGAGGGGTGCAGGTAGGTAGGAGGCGAAATCTCCGCGTGCACCCCAGTGTTCGAACCCCAAGGGTCTGCCGGAACCCGAAATCCGACACAACCGACACCGTATACACACATACTCTCACTTTTATTCGTTCCCTTTTTAGGTTTCAATCCCGCAGCCCCCATTTGATGGCCTGATCACCAGTCCTCTTGAAGGATAAACACACCAAGACGGCGAGAAACACAGACGTATGGGGGATTTTCAAGGTGGTTTCGTTAACAATCACTCTACCTGTTTTTCAGGACCCACATGCTACTCTCCCTTGGTTTTTGGCATGTTAAATAGCCTGTTGCTTATCACACTACTTGTATCAATGCGCCTCAATGTATTAATCAAATTACAATGAAAACAGTTCGAGGCTGGAGCTTCAGGGCCCTAGCTTATCACCTTTGCACCCTTTCCGTTTTCTTTTTTTCTTTTCATCTTCTTTTCCCCTGTGGGTAACCCTATCAGGTAGCACTCGTACATTTGGTTACGTTTAATGTTTGCCAGGGGCTTCATAGCACCCCACACTACGGCAACAAAAGTCCGAACACTTTTTGTAGTATAGTTCGGCACCCCGAATTTAGCACTATATGCATCGGCTCTGAATCATGTCTTTGGTCAATAGTTGGGTTGCCCGGCTCCTATGCTTGCTACCTTACATTCCGCTATATCAGCTAAGGTAGTAAAGGGAGAACTCTGTGATTGTGCCTTGGTTTATCCAAAGGAGCACCTCATTAGAGAAAGCCGAAAACTGACTGTCATGATGCGGTGAGAGCAGGTCAGCTCTTCGGAGGTTGCAAATCATTGGAGATTTCTTTCGCATTATGTGAAGGATCGGTACTTCCTGATCAGACGCTTATAGCACTCTGGTTCGGATACTAGGGGCTGCGCCCATGTTTTTATTATCGAACTCCTATGGCTCAGTGAGGGCATTAAAGCCGCATAGTCCGATTGTCTGGTTCGTTGCGCTAAACAACTCCTTCAAGGACCATATAATTGGATCAAGATTGTTTAGATTCCATCCCGAACACCTCCATGCTACCTACGTGGGGGCAGAAGCCGACGACTGGCCAACCCTCAGATTTCATACAACACGGCCGCACATGAGGTAAAATTTAAAACATAACAAGCATTATATTACAAACCCAATTTGTTTCATCATACAAGGCAGAGACAACATGAATATATTTATTCAAATATAATGTCTTGTGCACATAGTGTCGCCACAATGTGGGACCCATCCAGGACGTCTTCAAAATACCACTCCGGCGTGCGGTGCTCCTTGCCTTCAGGTGGCCCCTCGGTCACAAGCTTGACGGCATCCATCTTCACCCACCACACCTTGACACAGGTGAAAGCCATGCGCGCGCCCTCGATGCAGGCCGACCTCTTGACGATGTCCAGCCGAGGGCAGGCACCAACCAGCCGCTTCACGTGTCTGAAGTATCTGCTGGGTATAACTTCGGTAGGCCACAGCCGGATTATCAAATCCTTCATGGCCAATTCGGCCACCCTATGCAGCTCGACCAACTGTTTTAGCTGATCGGTGAAGGGCACTGGATGTTCTGGCGCAAGGTATTGCGACCAGAATAGTTTCTTCGTTGAGCTCCCTTCGTTGGCTCGGAAGAACTCCGTAGCGTCGGACACATTGCACGGCAGATCTGCAAATACCCCTGGAGAACTCCGATTCTGGGTTAGTAGCAAATACTTCTTCTTCACATACTTGCTTTGCATACTAAAAGCCTTACCCGTCGCGATCTTCTTGGCCTCCTAGATCTCCTGGAGGGCACCCTGGGCATCAACCCGGGCCGCTTCCGCGCTTTGGCGAGCCTTGCCGAGTTCGGCCTCTCGAGCCAAAATATCGCCTTCCAAGGCCTCACACTTCTTCATCGCGTCCAGGAGCTCTTGTTGGACCTCGTTCGGCCTGGCCTTAAGCTTCTTATGAGCAGCCTTCCCCTTGACAGCTTTCCCCTCAGCTTCGGCCAGGGCCTTTTTAAGGGCCTCGACCTCAGTCGTCGCTCCTACACATATCATGACATTACGATCAGTATACATCATTTATTCTTTCCGAATATATAGTGAGTCACTAAATACCTTGCTGGTCTTCCAGCTGCTTCCTCGCTTGGCCGAGCTCCTCTTTGGCCTGCTCCAGTCTCTGCTTTAGTCCAGAGACTTCAGCAGTGTGTGAGGTTGCGGCCAGCAACGACGCCTGCTTATTCACATAAGACGCATTTAGTTAGTTCCCTGCGAAATTTAATTGATCCTCTATCCGGCTTTTCTTTCTGAACACCGGATAGTGTCTCAGGGGCTACTCTCTCTATATATAGGGATTTTCCCTTTGGCGTCGCTTACCTCAAAACCTGTTAGCAGGCCGCTGCAGGCTTCGGTCAGTCCACTCATGACGGGCTGAACCTTCTCAATCACCGTACCCATAAGGATATGGTGTTCTTCCATGATGGAAGCACCTAGTAGCGCTTCTAGTAGATTATCCGACGCCTCTGGATGGACAGAGGTCACCGATGGCACAGGAACGCCCCCCCTCTCTGGAAGGAAGCTACATGTTGGATTCCAAAGCCGCATGGGTTTCCGGATCCATGTTTGGATGAGGGCCGAACTGAGAGTGGCCCCCATCGTCAGTCTCCATGGGGGTCTATTCCCCCATGTGTCCGGCGGCCGAGGTGTCGCCCTCCGGTGCCGCCATGACGGCCTCCTAAACCACTCCCTGGCCCGGGAAGGTCCTTTGGGATAGCACCACATTGTCTCCGTTGGTCTTGGGAGAGTAAGCGGCCGACGGTGAATCGCTGGCCATTCGTTTTGAATCCAACGAGCCTCTTGACGAGGCTCGCTGGGAGCTGTCGTGGGCCGGACTGCAATAACATGATCAGTCATATAAAATACCATAAGGTGGAGAGGCTGGATAAATGGATGTGTGCGGGTTCCTAGTACTCATGATGCAGCCAGGGGCTTGTTCCGGGGGCGCCGCTCTGGACTGCTGTCAACGTCCCACGCGGAGTTGTCTGCGAGAGGGCCTTTCCCCTTCTTGGGCGCCTCCGCCTCCAGATTTGTGGAGGCCGCCCTCTTCTTCCTCCCCACATCAGGGGGAGAGTTGCTCTCCTCCTCTACTTCCTCCTCCTCCTCGTTGTCGTCTTCGGCGGCGGATGAGCGGGTCTTGTCTTCGGACATGACTCCCTTGCGGCGGGGGCCACTCCGGACCCCCTTGGCCTTCTTCTTGGCCTTCTTCTCCGGCACCGTATAGGGCGCCGGTACTAGCATCTTCGCCAGGCGCGGGATGACTGGTTCCTCGGCCAGCGGAGCCATACACTGAATCCGCTCCGCTCTCTCCGTCCATACCTGAAACAATAAAAGTTTAGATATCCTCCTTGAAGTAAGCAAGTAGAAGGTGTGTTAAAGGCTTACCTCGTTGGCAAGGTGGGTAATGTCGTGCCCACGGTCCGAATCTATGGCCGCCGGCGTCTCCTTGCCTTTGAAGAGCAACTTCCAGGCGTCTTCGTGAGTGGTTCCGAAGAGCCTTTCCAGAGCTTGGTGCTTCTTCGGACTGAATTCCCATGAAGGGCGGCTTCAGCTTTGGCACGGGAGAATCCGGTGAACTAGCATCACCTGGATTACGTCGACGAGCTTGGTATCTTTATCCACCACGCCTTGAACGCGCGTTTGCAGTTCTACCAACTCGTCTGACGAAGACCAATTTGGGCCCTTCTCAATCCAGGAAGTGAGCCGAATCGGAGCTCCGGAGTTGAATTCGGCAGCGGTGGCCCATGTGGCGCCGCGAGGCTTTCTATTATAGAACCATAGTTTCTGCCACTCCTTGACAGTCTCCATGAAAGTAACTTTTGGCCAGATGGCATTGGGCATCTTGCTCACCATGGCGCCTCCGCACTCCGCGTGCTAGCCATCCACCACCTTTGGCTTCACGTTGAAGACCTTGAGCCACATGCCGAAGTAGGGTTGGATGCGGAGGAAGGCCTCGCACACGACAATGAATGCCGAGATGTTGAGGAAGGAGTTCGGCGCTAGATCATGGAAGTCTAGCTCGTAATAGAATATCAGCCTGCGGGCGAAAGGGTGGAGTGGAAACCCTAACCCGCGGATGAAATGAGGGAGGAAAACCACCCTCTCGTTGGGCTTCGGTGTAGGGACGACTTGCCCCTTGGCCGGAAGACGGTGGGCGATTTCCTTCACCAGATACCCAGCCGCCAGAAGCTCAGTGATGTCCTTCTCCTTGGCAGAGGAGGCCATCCACTTGCCTTCGCCTTCGGATCCGGACATGGTTGAGTGCTTGCTCGAGTTGGGAAAGAAGAGGACTTGGGCACTGGAGCTCAAGGATGGAAGGGCAGAGGAAGAAGGCATGGGAGAAGAAAGGGAGTTTTTATACCCTTATAAAGATAGTAAAATATCGAACGCCTCCCCACTCACCTTAAAACTCGCCTATTCCCAAGGGCTGTATAAATGGCACGGTTGGATTACCCACACCTGTATTGATGAGAATCCCGCAATAAGGGGGACACGATCTCTGCTTTGACAAGACATGCCAATGGAAACCGCATCTCGAAACGCGGAACGGCAGACAAAAATGGTTCGATATGATGACCAGACAGATGTGATGTCATCTTACAAAAAAGTTGTTAGCAGATGGGATTTGTGAAATATTTTACTCTCCACGGCTGTGTGTGTGTGGTACTTTTGTTGCAGATCCAGATACGTTCGTTTCATCCGAGATTATCTTGGAGTGTTCGGAAAGGGGAACCCGCCTTGCAATGCCGAAGACAATCTGCGTGTCGGACACCTCGTCATTGAAGCCTGGTTCAGGGGCTACGGAGGGAGTCATGGACTAAGGGTTTCTCAGGTGTCTGGCCTATCGTACATGGGCGGGACTAATGGGCTGCGAAGAAACAAGACCGAAGACTCTCTCCTGTGTCCGGATGGGACTCTCCTTGGCGTGGAAGGCAAGTTTGGCGACCCAATATGAAGATTCCTTTCTCTGTAACCGACCTTGTACAACCCTAGTCCCCTCTGGTGTCTATATAAATCGGAGGGCTTAGTCCGGATCAAGGAACAATCATTACCATAGTCATACGGGCTAGGCTTTTAGGATTTAGCCATCTCAATCTTGTGGTAGATCAAATCTTGTAATACTCATATTCATCAAGATCAATCAAGCAGGAAGTAGGGTATTACCTCCATAGAGAGGGCCCGAACCTGGGTAAACACCGTGTCCCCTGTCTCCTGTTACCATCGACCTTAGATGCACAGTTCGGGACCCCCTACCCGAGATCCACCAGTTTTGACACCGACATGCATCACTCTGCTAGGACAGAGGTGACGTCAAACACCAAAGAGCGGGTATGCAAAGAGGAAGGGTGCAGGTAGTGTATCAAAACTGATACCACCTACACACGCAAGATTACTGTTAGCGACCAGATAATAATCTATATGCATGCTATGCAACAAACAAATGTAGCAATCAAATTCAACAAACCAACTGGGCTCTATACTACCGCTTTCTAACTATCGGTGTACAAAAAGAGGGGTACACTTTTTGTACCCCTATAACTATGCACGGGCAGTCTGAGCCACAGGCACCACCACATTGAGCAAGGCAAGGGAGGTGAGCCAAGGTAAGGCCGAAGCTCAGGAGAAGCAGAACGATGCCAAGATCAGGACCACAAAGAGCAAAGGGGACGAAGCGGACCCCCCCGGCAAGATCCTTTCCTGGAGGCGGTTTTAGCCAATCCGGCAAGACCCTTGCCGTGGCAGCTCACCCCACACCTACGGAGTGAGTCACCCTTGAGCCCACTGCCCCCATGGGGAAAGGATTCGGGAGACATCCCCGTGGTGGCATGCAGATCTTTGTGAAGACATTCAAGATCAGATACACCCTTTAGAAGATGATGATCATTGGCGGGATCCCAGCCAAGGAGGACCAGAAGGCCCCCGACAAGAGCCTTGCCGGGGATGACAGCAGGTGCCACATCAAGACCCTTGCCGGGGCCCCGGCAAGGCCCTTGCCAAGAGCACCCGCAGGGCCACCATCAGGCCCACGCCAGTCAAACCTCCACCGCCGTTCGCATGCAGCTGCCGACCCAACCAGCTGGGCAAGCACCTGCGTGGGGGCATGCGGATCTTCGTGGAGACCCACTGATGAAGCTATGTACCTAGGGTAGGGTCATGGGCCTGTCCTAACTGCTCTACCCAAGGATATCTCTAGAAGAAACCACCTTTCAATCGACTTGGAGGTGTTCCACTCGACAAACTCGAAGACGCTCGACCAAGAAACAATCACTCGACCAAGATCCAACCACTCGACGGCTAGGAGACCTGAAGTCACTCCGCATGCTAACGGTCGGTCATTAAGTAGCTTTTATGGTCATCATAGCACTTTATTACTAGTGTTACCAGTAACGCTCTACCTTAATGTACATTGAACCCTTTGTAACATGGGTTGCCCGGGGTCCTGGCGCGCTCTATATAAGCCACCCCCCTCCTCCGAGACAAGGGTTCGCACCTCTGTAACCCATATTCATATAATCCAGTCGACCGCCTCCGGGATCTGAGACGTAGGGCTATTACTTCCTCCGAGAAGGGCCTGAACTTGTAAACCTTGCGTGCTTACAACTTCCCCACAGCTAAGATCTTGCCTCTCCATACTTACCCCCCTACACTACTGTCAGACTTAGAACCACGATAGTTGGCGCCCACTGTGGGGCAGGTGTTTTAGCGTTTGTTGGAGAAGTTGCGACTTTTTCCGACCTGAATCATCATGGTTTTCAACGGAGTTTCAGTGGAGGGCCGCGAGATCCATCTCGGCGCGCTCACATTCATCGTCGACGACTCTGCTTGGCTCCAGGAGGCTCCGCTGGACGTGGACGCACTCCCTGCTCATGGGGCAACGCACTTTAGCGCGTGCGTCCGCGGCGTTCTCCTGCGGCAACCGTCAACCCCCTATCAGTCGGCTCCTGTGTTGTCCTCACTCCCCGTTTCCCACCGGCGCAAGCGTTCCGGTCGGTCGAGACTTCAGCGGTGGGTGAGGCACGCGGTGGCGCGTCAGTCGGCCACCCCCCAGGTCGCGGCGATCGAGCCCGACGAATCCCTCTATGGCCTGTTCGGCCTGTCGACTGGCTCCGTAGAGACCGCATCCGAGTGCGACAGCAACGATCTGGCGGCGGAGGTTCTGATGGTCGATGGACCTCCCAGTCCTCCCGGTTTTCCCCGTACCGACCGAGGCGCGGGTGGAGGCGACCCGTCGTGTCTCCATGAGGAGTATCTTCCCGAGCCTCTCACATCGGTGCAGAGAGAAGAACTTCGCCGCAGGAACATGGATGCACTGCACACTCCTATCGTTGGAGAGACCCCCGAGGCTCGCGCCTTGGAGGACGTGCGCCTGGCAAACTTAGCCGAGTGCACTCGACTGGAGAACCTCCAGCGAGCACTCGACGAGCGTGCGCGACAACAGATTCCCGAATCCAGTCGACATCAGCTCTTCCCGCCCCCGCAGGTATATCGAACTCCGATTCAGAATTTAGCAGCTGCAGCTCGCATCGCAGAGTCGATTCAGCCTTCCCAGACGGAGGCTGGCAGAGGCTTGTTGTAGATCAAAGCATTACTCCGGGCAGCAGGAGATCAGAATTCCGCTGTTTCTCAGTCGTGGAATAGGATTCATAGCAGATCCGTTGCCGCGGACATAGTCCAGTCGGCTCACAGCCTGAGATCGCCCCTGAGGTGTGAGGGACGTGGAGACTGGCGTGACCAGTATGGGAACCATGATCAGTATGATCATCGAGTCGATCGTGATGGTCGACGTCGAGTGCCCACGCCTCCCCCGAGGAGCGGGTCATATGTGCCTCGCCAGCAGGATGACAGGCGCCCTCATAGTGGTGGGCGAAGGATTCCAGTCGACCCCAGAGGGCCAGGCTTTGACACGAGATCCATTCTCGTCTAGGGTTTGGTCGACAGGAACAGGGCTCACCGAGAAGGTCACGACAGAGATGCACCTACCAGCAGCAGAGTGCATGTTTCGGGGCCAGAATGCTTTAGTAGGGCCATCAGAGCCGCTGTGATTCCTCCCAACTTCAGGTTGGCGACTGGAGTCAGTAAGTTCACTGGCGAGTCCAAGCCCGATACTTGGCTTGAATATTACCGAGTGGCCGTCCAGATCGGCGGCGGCAATGATGAAGTGTCCATGAAGCACCTCCCTCTCATGTTGGAGGGCTCGACCAGAGCGTGGCTGAACCAGTTAGCACCTAGCAGCATTTACACTTGGGAGGATCTCTCCCGAGTGTTCGTCACCACATTTGAAGGTACGTGCAAGCGGCCGGCAGGACTGACGGAACTGCGGTCTTGTGTACAGAAGCCAAATGAAACTTTGAGGGATTACATCCAGAGGTGGATCACGTTACATCACTCGGTGGAGAATGTGCCTGACCACCAAGCAGTTTGTGCCTTCAAGGAAGGCGTCAAGTACAGAGAACTGAATTTGAAATTCGGTCGAACTGGGGATATGTCCCTGAATCGTATGATGGAGATTGCCACCAAGTACGCTAATGGCGAAGATGAAGATCGGCTCAGGAGTGGCAAACTCAAGTCAGTCGCCCAAGAACCTGGGGGCAATTCCAATCGGAAACAGAAGCGGAAAGCCGAGCCAGTGGCTCCCGGGAAAGCCTTGGCTTTAACCCAAGGAAAGTTTAAAGGGAAACCTAAAGGACCTTGGAACCCTAAAAAGGTTAAAGACTAGGACGGAAATGATGTGTTGGACTTGCCATGCCTCGTCCACACAAAGAAAGATGAAGAGGGTAATTTCATTTACCCGAAACATACCACTCGACAGTGTCGACTCTTGATCCAGCAGTTCCAGGGCCAGCAACCCAAAGATAAAGAAAAGGAGTCAAACAAAATTGAGGACAAAGAAGATAGCGATGATGGATACCCCCAAGTCAATTCCACCCTGATGATTTTTGCTGATGTTGAGAGCAAAAGTCGACTGAAAGTCATCAACCGAGAGGTGAATATGGTTGCTCCGGCAACACCAAGTTATTTGAAATGGTCTCAGACTGCCATCACGTTCGACCAGTCCGATCACCCAACGCATATTGCCACCCCTGGGAGGCAAGCTATGGTGGTCGACCCAATGGTTGAAGGCACTCGACTGACCAAAGTCTTGATGGATGGTGGCAGTGGTTTGAACATATTATATGCTGAGACGTTGAAAGGGATGGGCATTCCGATGTCTAGACTCAGTGCCAGCAACATGAGTTTCCATGGAGTCATTCCTGGGAAGAAGGCTGAATCACTCGGCCAGATTGCTCTTGATGTGGTTTTCGGTGATTCCAAGAATTACCGCAAGGAAAGGTTGACATTTGAAGTTGTAGACTTCCAGAGTGCCTACCACGCTATTTTGGGCAGGCCGGCTTATGCACGCTTCATGGCCCGACCATGTTATGTGTATCTCAAATTGAAGATGCCTGGCCCCAAAGGTGTGATCACTATTACGGGCAATCGGAAAAAAGTGGAAGAATGTTTTTAGAAAGGTTCGAAGATCATTGATGCTCAGATGGCAGTGGTGGAGTTGCAGGAATACCAGAAGACTGTAGACCCGAGTGATTTGTTGCGAGCCATGAAGCCCGCCACAGAATCGGCTTTCCAGTCGACTGGCGATACGAAGACAGCTCACATCCACCCGACCGATCCCGGCGCTGCTCTAACTCATATGTCGACAACACTCGACTCCAAATAGTAAGAAGCGCTCATCCAGTTCCTCCGTGAGAACTGGGACATTTTCACATGGAAGCCTTCTGACATGCCAGGAGTTCCCAGGGAGCTGGCTGAGCATCGCCTGAGAGTCGACTCAAAAATAAAACCTGTCAAGGAACATCTCCGACGGTCCGCCGTCCAGAAGAGAAAGGCCATTGGCGAAGAGGTAGCTCGGCTCTTAGCGGCAGAGTTCATCCGAGAAATCTACCACTCCGAGTGGCTCGCCAATGTTGTCATGGTCCCCAAGAAGGACAAGTCACTTCGCATGTGCATTGACTTTAAACATATCAATCGGGCCTGCTCGAAAGACCATTTTCCTCTCCCCCGCATCGACCAGATAGTCGACTCGACTACGGGATGTGAGCGACTGTCTTTTTTAGACGCCTATTCCGGGTACCATCAGATCCGTCTGTATGGACCTGACGAGATCAAAACAGCTTTCATCACTCCATTCGGGTGCTTCTGTTATGTTTCCATGCCATTCGGACTCAAGAATGCCGGAGCCACATTCATGAGGATGATTCAGAAGTGTTTGCTCACCCAAATCAGTCGGAATGTGGAGGCGTACATGGATGATATTGTGGTCAAGTCATGGAAGGGTTCTGACCTGCTGACTGACCTTGCTGAAACCGTTGCCAACCTCAGAAGGTTTGATATCAAGCTTAATCCATCAAAATGCACATTCAGGGTTCCTGGTGGAAAGTTACTCGGTTTTCTCGTTTCCGAACGGGGAATCAACGCCAATCCAGAAAAAGTTGGTACTATACTCCGAATGAAAAGTCATGTGCGAGTGCACGATGTTCAGAAGCTTACTGGTTGCTTGGCCGCCCTAAGTCGATTCATATCTTGTCTTGGTGAAAAGGCATTACCTCTTTACCGATTGATGAAGAAATCTGACAAGTTTGAGTGGACTCCTGAAGCTGACGCAGGGTTCACAGAACTCAAAGCTCTGCTCTCCACCCAGCCGGTGCTTGCTGCCCCAATCAGCAAGGAGCCTTTGCTGCTTTACATTGCAGCCACAGGACAAGTCGTCAGTACGGTACTCACGGTCGAGCGGGAAGAAGAAGGGAAAACCTTCAAAGTTCAGTGCCCAGTGTATTATATTTCTGAAGTATTGACCCCATCGAATCAAAGATATCCTCATTATCAGAAGCTCGTATATGGGATTTATACAACCACAAAGAAAGTTGCCCACTACTTCTCTGATCATTCCATTACAGTCGTCAGCGACGCTCCATTGTCAGATATCTTGCATAACAGGGACGCAACTGGTCGAGTGGCAAAATGGGAGATTGAACTCCTTCCTCTAGATATCAAGTTTGAGGCAAAGAAAGCTATCAAGTCCCATGCAATCGCAGATTTCATCGCCGAGTGGATTGAACAACAACTGCCGACTCAGGTCCACTCGGAGCATTGGACCATGTTCTTTGACGGTTCCAAGATGATAAATGGTTCTGGAGCCGGAGTGGTGTTGGTCTCTCCCAGAGGAGATAAACTCAGATATGTTCTTCAAATCCACTTTGATTCCTCTAACAACGAGGCAGAATACGAAGCACTTTTATATGGGTTGCGCATGGCCATTTCACTCGGCGTCCGTCGCCTCATGGTCTATGGCGACTCATATTTGGTGATCAATCAAGTGATGAAGGAATGGGATGTTAGAAGTCCAGCCATGACTGGTTATTGCAATGCAGTGAGAAAACTGGAGAAGAAATTTGAGGGGTTAGAGGTTCATCACATACCCTGACTGAAAAACCAAGCAGCTGATGATCTGGCAAAAATAGGTTCCAAAAGAGAAGCCATTCCCAGCAATGTGTTTCTGGAACACATCCACACACCATCAGTCCAGGAGGATCCCTTCACTGAAGAGGCCCCACAGCCAAAAAGTGCCACGGATCCGACTGAAGTTGAAGTGCCAGCTGTGGTCGACTTGATCATGGAAGTCCTGGTTATCACTCCCGTCTGGACAGAACCGTACATCGCGTACATCCTAAGGAAAGAACTCCCAGAAGATGAAGAAGAAGCTCGACAGATCGTCCGTCGATCCAAAGCCTTTACAGTCATAAAGGGACAGTTATATAGAGAAAGCGCGACTGGGGTCGGCCAAAAGTGTATTACACCAGAAGAAGGTCAGATGATCCTTAACGATATCCACTCGGGGACCTGTGGCCATCATGCGTCCTCTCGGACCATAGTGGCTAAAGCATACCGAGCGGGGTTCTACTGGCCAAGAGCCAATGAGATGGCCAAAGAAATAGTTGACAAATGTGAAGGCTGTTAGTATTACTCCAACATGCCACACAAGCCCGCGTCGGCCCTGAAAACCATTCCACTCGTCTGGCCCTTCGCTGTTTGGGGGTTGGACATGGTTGGACCACTGAGAACAGGCAGGAGCGGCTTCACTCATGTGCTGGTAGCAGTCGACAAGTTCACCAAATGGATTGAGGCCAAGCCTATCAAGAATCTTGATGCTTGCACCGCTATCAGTTTCGTCAGAGAGTTGATATTCAGATATGGAGTTCCGCACAGCATCATCACCGACAACGAGTCAAACTTCGATTCCGACAAATTCAGGGCCTTTTGCGCCTCTCAGGGCACTCGGGTCGACTATGCTTCGGTCGCTCACCCCCAGTCGAATGGGCAAGCGGAAAGGCAAATGGCCTAATTCTCAAAGGACTGAAACCCCGATTGATGCGCGATCTCAAGCACGCAGCAGGTGCATGGGTCGACGAGCTTCCATCAGTCCTTTGGGGATTGAGGACAACCCCAAATCGATCGACCGGAAGAACCCCATTCTTTCTGGTCTATGGAGCCGAGGCAGTCTTACCGAGTGACCTGCTTCACAACGCTCCCAGAGTCGAGCTCTACTCAGAAGATGAAGCAGAACAAGCCCGGCAGGACGCAGTCGACCTCCTAGAAGAAGAAAGAGAAACGGCCTTGATTCGATCGACCATATATCAACAAGACTTGCATCGATTCCATGCCAGAAACGTGAAGAGCCGAGCCTTCCAAGAAGGAGACTTAGTCCTCCGAGTGGATTAGCAGAAACCACACAAGCTCGCTCCTACTTGGGAAGGCCCCTTCATAGTCACCAGAGTCCTCCACAATGGAGCATACCACCTCTACAATGTCGATCGCCAGATTGATGAGCCACGAGCCTGGAATGCAGAGCTACTCCGCCCCTTTTATACTTAAATTCTCACTCGGATGAGATGTAATAAGAAAAAATAATGTAGTTTATTTATCAAAGACAAGAGCGTTATAATTTTCCCAGTGATTATTATTGTTTTTTGTTTGCATAAGAAATCCCCCAGTGGGTGGCTTAGCTGCGAATCCGCTTCGCCTAAGTTTGTAAAAACAGTTTCCTACCGAGTAGCGAGCCAGCCTCCCACTCGGGGGCTTAGCTGCGAATCCGTTTCGCCTAAGTTTGAAAAAATCCTACCGAGTGGAGAGCAATCCTCCCACTCGGGGGCTTAGCTGCGAATCCGTTTCGCCTAAATTTGAAAAAATCCTACCGATTGGAGAGCAATCCTCCCACTCGGGGGCTTAGCTACAGTCCAGTACTCGCCTAAGTTCTCTCACTTAGAGACTTAGCTGCAGTCCGGCACTCACCTATGTTTGAAAAAAAATCCTACTGAGTGGAGAGCAATCCTCCCACTCGGGGGCTTAGCTGCAGTCCAGTACTCGCCTAAGTTCTCTCACTTAGAGACTTAGCTGCAGTCCGGCACTCGCCTAAGTTTGAAAAAAAATCCTACCGAGTAGAGAGC